>NC_081438.1:37090180-37282680 GCF_949786415.1 Peromyscus eremicus | reverse complement strand
GGCAGGGACCAGGGCTCTGGGGAGTCCCCAAGCCTTTGCGAGGTCCCCAGACTCCCTTCACACTTCCAAGCCCTTTGTATCCACAGACTCTTTCCCCCACCCAAGCTACCTTATCAGTAGAGCCACCCAGCCAGGCTGAGGCTCAGTGGGGCGCACGGGGTAAGTCCCCGGTACCCAGCACCCCATGGCGTGCAGAGGAGCTCCTGGGGACAATCTCTGGGGTGTTGAAGGAGCCACCTGGCTTTGCGCATTTGACTCGAAACAAAAAGCTCATAGGGCGACTGGGGCTTTGTTCTAGGTTTGCTTTTTTCTCAGCCGGTTCCCGTGGGGCGGGGGTTGGGGAGGGGGGCGACTGCTATGCCAGTCTTTTTGGTTCGGACTTCTTTCCTTAAAGGCACACAACCGGGTATACACACACCTGCTCATACCTTCTCCCACTTTATTCCCAAGAGAGCTCCGGAGGTCTTGCAAAACCAGAGCGTAGGTTAAGCATGGCTAAGATTGCGCCCCAGGGTGGGATGTCGTGGGGGATGGGGCGGGACAAACTTGCATCAAGCACCTGCTTTTGGAGGCAGAGTCTCCCGAGTCGCCCCAATAAAAGGGAGTTGAAGTACCTGCTCTGATGGGCACTGGATGATGCGCAGAGAGGGCGCGGTTAATCGATTAGGTCTGTATTTCACCTGGTCCCCAAGCACCTCTCTCCAGTCCACGCGCAGCGAGCTGTGCGTCCCAACTGTGCACAGGAATGGGCTGTCCCACACACCTCCACCTGGGGCCACTCGTGGGAGAAGAGAGCTGGCCTGCAGAGTTTGGGAAAATGGCAGACCTGTACTAGGTCCGCAGCGTTCCTTGTTGCAAGCTTGCCTAGGCAAGTGTCCCCACTTGTAGAAGCTGAGTCTTTGGGATACCCCCAAATTGAGCTGGTCTTCTCCTCTGCCCAGCCCACTCTATTTGAAACTCGGATGGCTGAAAAGCTCCAGCCTGGGGAGACAGTAGAGAGGCAGCGAGGCAGCAGCAGACCAGCCTCCTCAGCATCCTGTCGACTCAGGCTGGATGGATCTAGCTTTTGGTACTACCCTTCCCAAATGCAGGGGTCCGCAGAGGGAGGAGGTACAAAAGTCTCCGGACGGGGCACTACTGAGTCAAAGCAATGGTCTTTCCCAGGGGGTCAGAGGCCAAGCACTCCAACATGGCCCAAGCCACACTGCAGATCTGGGGAAATGCCAGGAGAAAAGAAGCCTGGTGAGAAGTGAAAATCCAGTGGTTCCGTAGCCAGTGTCTGACCCTCCTGAAAGCGGTGAGGACTTGCTGGCTGCTACTCCTCATGGAGGCTTTGTCTCCAGAGGGAAGCTCACAAACCCACACTTCATTTCTTTCTTCTTTCACCCTTCCCCTTCTTCTGGCTTTCGAATGCTCACCCTTAAGCGGTATGGTGTTTATGTGGTTTTCGGATTTAACTTTTTTTTTTTTTTTTTGAGACGGGGTCTCTCTATGTAGACCAGACTGGCCTTGAACTCAGAGTTCCTCCTGCTTCTGCCTCTTGAGTGCGGGGATGAAAAGTATGGTCCACCATGCTCAGCTCAATTTGACATTTGCAGTTTGCAAAAAAAATGGATGTACTTAGCCCTTTTCACAGATGGAGAGACAATGGTCCCTAGATATGATGTTTGCATCCAAGTGAGCCACACAGCTCTTAAGGAAAAAGTAAGATTTTTTAACCTGGATTTGCCTGACTTCTACAGGATGCAATTCTGGACTTGGCTACCCTGTCTCTTGAAGAACCAGCCTGCCTTCATCTTGGGCTTAAAAGCCATCTTACAAGTAAAGACAAGCTAAGTTAATTCCTGTTTATGACCAAATCTCTGTTTCTCAAGGATTGGGCTGTGCTCCACCTATAACCTTAACTACAAATGATTCTGTACTGCCTGTTTAAGGAAACAGAAACCATGTCTCTGTTTCAAAAGACTATTATCATCTTGCAAATCATGCTTTGTTTCAAAAGGTTGTATGACCATCTATGACCATCTATGACCATCTATGACTATTTATGACCATCTATGACCATTTATGACTATCTATGACCTGACCATCTATGACTATCTATGACCATCTATGACCATCTATGGCCGTCTATGGCCGTCTATGACTATCTATGACCTGACCATCTATGATTATCTATGACTATCTATGACCATCTATGACCATCTATGGCAATCTATGACTATCTATGACTATCTATGACCATCTATGACCATCTATGACTACCTATGACTATCTATGACCTGACCATCTATGACTATCTATGACCATCTATGGCCATCTATGGCCATCTATGACCATCTATGACCATCTGTGACCATCTGTGACCATCTATGACTATCTATGACCATCTGTGACCATCTATGACCATCTATGACTACCAATGCTACGACTCCCTTGTGATGCCCACCTTGCAGTCATGTCTTTGTTTCAGGAGGTGGTTATAACTCACTTGTTACGCTTATGTTCAGCTCCTGTAACCCACCTATTTTGCCTACCAAATCCTCCATTTGGAAACCCTCGACTCCTGAGCTATAAAAGCCTTGTTTTCCACACATCCAATGCTGACCTCTCGAACCCTGCCTTGAGGGGAAGCAGCCTGTGTGCATGAATAAAAAAGCTTGCTTTTTTTTTTTTTCAAAGATTTATTTATTATATATACAGTGTTCTGCTTGCATGTATGCCTGCATGCCAGAAGAGGGCACCAGATCTCATTATAGATGGTTGTGAGCCATCATGTGGTTGCTGGGAATTGAACTCTGGACCTCTGGAAGAGCAGCCTATGCTCTTAACCTCTGAGCCATCTCTCCAGCCCTAAAAAAGCTTGCTTTAATTAATTGCTTGCTTTAAGTAACTTGGCCATGATAATCTGGGTAGGTGGTCTTTCTCCTCCCATCTTTGGAATTAATACTCCCACCCATACTGGCTTGAAAAAGCATCAGTTTCCATTGGGAAACCATGGCTACAGCCTCAGGCCTTTTTTTCCTCTATGCTTCCCCCCGACTCCATCCCTCAGTAAATGCCCAACGTCACCACCTCCCTTACGCTTTTGATGTTTCACCTATACTCTGTGTTGAACCTGACATGTTACCCTCTGCTTGTGTAGATTTATCCCAGGAGTGGTGTCTGCTCTTCCACATCTGTTTCTACTGTTGGAGAGCTATCTGAACATACTATAACCAATATCCATTTCGGGGCTTCTTCTACACCACTCTTGGTCTCCTGGATCCTGGCTGGCTCTGTGACCTTCAGCTAGCTGCCTCTCAATTCCACATGGATCAGCTGTGAGAAAGTTCCCAGTGTCAAGACCTTCCTTATCAAACTCAGACCATACAGGAGTTGAACAGTTGCAAAGAGAGGGAAGACCGCCGGGCGGTGGTGGCACACACCTTTAATCCCAGCACTCGGGAGGCAGAGGCAGGTGGATTTCTGAGTTCAAGGCCAGCCTGGTCTACAGAGTGAGTTCCAGGACAGCCAGAGCTACAGAGAGGAATCCTGTCTCAGAGGGGGAGGGAGGGAATGCATGCCTGTCTATCTCAGATAAGTTTTTTCTCAAGAACTTTCTCAAGCCTGTGGAGAAATACACATCCTGTACTTTGCACATCACACAGATTTCCATAGCAAAGTTTACCACTGGCACTTGAAGAGTACAGCAATTCATTCTGAGCAGGGTGGTGCACACCTGTGATCCCAGCATTCAAGAGGCTGAGGCAGGGGCTGGAGAGATGGCTCAGAGGTTATGAGCACTGGCTGCTCTTCCAGAGATCCTGAGTTCAGTTCCCAGCAACCACATGGTGGCTCACAACCATCTGTAATGAGATCTGGTGCCCTCTTCTGGCATGCGGGCAGAACTTGATATACATAATAAATTAAAAAAAAAAAGAGGTGGAGACAGGTGGATTGATAATTCTATACATAGCAAGATCTGGTCACAAAAACAACAATAACAACAACAACTAAATAAATGATTTTTAAAAAAAAAACAAACAACAGCAACAATAAAAAAACCCAAAACTTTAAGAGGGGACTGGGGAGATGACTCAATGGTTTAGAGTACTTGTTACTCTTTAAGAAGTCCCCAAATCAGTTTCTGGCACCCACATGGTGACTTACAACCATCCTTAACTCTGGTTCCACAGTACTTGGTGCCCCCTTTTGGCCTCCGTGGGTACCAGGCATACACACAGTGCACATACATATATTCAGGTAAAGTATTCGTACACACAAAATTTAAAGACAACAGTCTCCAGTGATTAAGAGCACTGGCTGCTCTTGTGGGGACCTAAGGTTGGTTCTAGTTTCCAGATTAGTGGCTTACAACTACCTGTGACCCTAGCTCCAGGCCATCCAGTGCTTCTGGCTGCCACAGGCGCTGACCCACATGCACAGACCCACATGTACGCACACAATTTGTTTTTACTTAAAAGGTAAAAATTTAAAAAACAACAACAACAACAACAACAACAACAACAAAAAAAACCACCCGAGATCATTTATCTGTGAGGGAAAAGGGTTTCTAGCCAATGGTTCTGGAAGCTTCAGCCTGAGATGGGGGAACTCAGACCTTCGGGCCTCCGGTGGGCATGCTGTATGTCAGGGTGGGAAGTGTGTGGCAGAAGAAATGCTCCTCGTGGCCAAGGAACAAAAGGGAGGAGCAAAGGCCAGGTCCACAGTTCCCTTCTTCTTCTTTTTTTTTTTTCCAGATAGGGTTTCTCTGTGTAGCTTTGCACCTTTCTTGGAACTCATTCTGTAGCCCAGGCTGGCCTCGAACTCACAGAGATCCGCCTGGCTCTGCCTCCCAAGTGCTGGGATTAAAGGAGTGCGCCACCATTGCCAGCCACAGTTCCCTTCTAGGGCGTGTCTCCAGTGACCTGAGGACCTTCTGAAGGCGCCATGACCTTCCGACAGTGCTATCCGGAGACCAAGCCTTTACCACTTGGGCCTGTGGGGGACATTCATGATTTGACCTGTGAAAACAAGCTTCAGTCTTCTCTGACTTGTGAAAATGAGCTTGACCTTCTCTCCCCAGCTGACTGCCCCCTCCCTGTATCACCCTGGGTTCCTCATTTTTTTCCTGCTCCCCACTTGTGACCACAGCCTGCCCAAGGCTCCCCCTCTAATCACAGCTAGTATACTTCCTCCTCTAAGAGTGAACACCCTGTATTGCGGCAGAGACCACACCAGGTTGGGATGTTTGCTCTGGTTCCGTGGGCTGACCTGAGACAGGGACCAGTCAAGGGAAGAAGGACTCGGTCACAGGGGGCTCTGGCCCAACTATTAACGACAAAGGCATTTCCCAAAGCAGCTCTCTGACCCTCCTGCTTTCCCTGAATGGAAAGGAGGGAAATGGGAGCTGGGTGGAAAGAGCTAGATCATGTGGGGACGCTCCCAAGGTCTCCTTTGATTGCTACAATCACAGTGACGCCAGATCCCAAGGCTTCTCCTCCACCGCGGCTCTCACGGGTCCACCGCGGCTCTCACGGGTCCACCGCGGCTCTCACGGGTCCACCGCGGCTCTCACGGGTCCACCGCGGCTCTCACGGGTCCACCGCGGCTCTCACGGGTCCACCGCGGCTCTCACGGGTCCACCGAGGCTCTCACGGGTCCACCGAGGCTCTCACAGGTCCACCCACTTTACGACCTTGCTGTCAAGGACTGTGCTTATAGCCGTGTGATGGCGCCTGTGTCCTGATGGCTTCTTCGCTCCTGTGCTTCCACTTCCTTCAGTCAACGCCCTCACACCTGCATTGCCAAACTGCAGGAGAAGAAACTCATGAAAAGGACCTATCTAACAAGGCCACAAATGACAAAGACTAAAGGTGCTATTTAGGCATGACTTCTGGGAGAGGAGGTGACATTTTTACTGGGAGCTGAGGGTGTGGAAAGGTGGCCCTACTAGCTGGGCGGTGGTGGCGCACGCCTTTAATCCCAGCCCTCGGGAGGCAGAGGCAGGCAGATCTCTGTGAGTTCGAGGCCAGCCTGGTCTACAGAGTGAGTTCCAGGAAAGGCACAAAGCTGCACAGAGAAACCCTGTCTCGAAAAACCAAAACCAAAACCCAAAAAAAAAAAAAAAAAGAAAAGAAAAGAAAAGGTGGCCCTAAGGAAAGCCAGGAAGAAAGTTCCAGGCAGAGAGAACAACATGAGTGCTGGGTAGGGTTTCTTCTTGTTTGTTTTTTTGTTTTTGTTTTTGTTTTTTCAACTTGGCACAAGCTGGCTTTTGGAAAGAGGGGACTCTCAATTGAGAAAATGCATCCATCAGATTGGCCCATAGGCAAGTCTGTGAAGGCATTTTCTTGATTAATGACTGATGGATGTGGGAGGACCCAGCCCACTGTGGGTGGTGTCACCCACAGGCAGGTGGTGCTGGGTTGTGGGATAAAGCGAACTGAGCAAGCCTGGAGGAGCAAGGCCATAAACAGCACTCCTCCGTCATTTCTGCTTCAGTTCCTGCCTCCAGGTTCCTGCCTTGCCTGCTTTCTTGCCTTGGCATCCCTCAGTTATGAACGACAACTGGGACACATAAGCCAAACAAGTCCTTCCCACCCTAATGTGCTTTGGACCATGGTGTTTTATCAAAGCAATGGAAAAGCAAATCAATACAAATGGGCAAAGGCCTTGAGGCGAGACGGAGCTGGGATACCAGTGTGGCTGGGGCAATACAGGGGAGTCAGGAGGGGGCGCTCTGAAGCGATGGCCAAAGGCAGGGGTGGGGAAGGCACACTTGGAGGGTGCAAGAAGGAGTTTGGAATTCATTTGTAATAAGCTAGCTTGACTTTGAGGAAGACGCTCCTGCACTGCATCAGTGTTTCCAATCCCACTGCTATCTAGAAACAGGAGACTGCCCAGGAGACTTCGCATATGCAGGAGAGAGATCCACTTTTCTGCGTCTTGCCCAGCAGTTACTGTCCCCCACCCTCTGTACCGGACAGTGTGGAGTTTGGCCTGAGGCTAATGCTAGGTTGCCCAATCCTGCCTGCCTATCCGTTGCCCCATCCACTACTCCTCCCAGCACTGGCGTGTTGGGGAGGGGGTCCACCTGAGAACTCCAGGACTTCTGTAAAATCCAGTAAGTCTACACAAACTTCTGAGATAGGCAGAGAGAATCTTCTAAGTCTACAGAAATATAGGGCCCTGGCCCCCCAATTTGGGTAGCTGTTGCCTTGCTTGCCGACCTTGACCAGATGTCCTCCCTATGCTGATTCCCTGCCAGTTTCCTTCTTCCTGAACACACACCAGAGGTTCTTTGTTTGTGTATCCTGCATTAGGTGTAAACAGCTTAGATGCAAGAATGTAGAACATTGGGTAGCAAACTTCTGCCCTCTGGGGATCCTCCATTGTGCTGTAAGCCTGTATTTAAGGTTTCCTCCCTCCTTCAATAAACCGCATTGGGCATTCTGCTGGGCCGAATGACCCGCTGTCTTTTGTCTCTATTTCTTAATCCACAGCCCCTCGCTCTGACATGGTGAATGGGTGGTGGTAGTGCGGGTGCTACTGCAACACAGAAAGTTACTCTTAGGCTCAGAAGTTGCACCTATTCCTAGCTAAACAGATATCACTTCTTGCAGTTGGGCTTTCTTTGTACCGCTAGCTCTTGAATAATGACATACAGACTTACTATTAATTATGAAAGCTTGGCCTTCGCTTAGGCTTGACCCCAGCTAGTCTTAAAATGCAAATTAGCCCATTTATATTAATCTACCTTCTGCCACATGGCTCTTTACCTCTCCTCAGTGCAGTACACCCCACTTCCTCGGCTTCCCACTGGCGAAATGCCCACCACTAAAATTCTTCCCCTGAGTTCCTCTCTCTCCCCGGAAGTCCCACCTATCCTCTCCTGCCTAGCTATTGGCCATTCAGCTCATTAGTAAACCAATCAGAAGGTGCCTTGGCAGAGACAAATCCTCACAGTGTATGAAAAGATCATCTCACAACTTCTGACACACCATTCGTACACAGAGTGGCCCCAAGACTGAGCACCAAGCACAATTCAGGGGGGTGCACCACCTGACAAGTTAGAGTAAGAGCAAACGAGGATCCAAACAACCATTCAGTGAAAGGGAGACCAGATATCCACACCCAGGAACACTACCAATGACCTAAGCCCAGATGCCTAGGTCCAGTCACAAAAATCCCAAGCAATCTGAATAACCAAGATACCCTGTCTCCTCCAGAAATGAGCACCCTCGCCGGAATCTTCTCTGAGAAAAGCAAGTTAGCTAATGCCCAGGACAGCTATGAATATGTCCAAGGGACTCAGAGAGGGCACGAGCAAGTGCCCGAGTGAGGAATCATGGCAGGAGAGAGATCGGCAGCTTTCAAGAGGAAAAAGGAGGAGTGGATTCCGTTCATTTCTCAGGAAGGTTGATGGTGACTGCCATGATGGACAGACACCATGATGGATTTTTTTTTTGGGCAGCTGGACCATGATGGGAACTCTCTTTCTTGAGTGGAATGCTAGATATGGAACCCACAGGGTTGATTCCGAGTAGGGGAGGGTTGAAACTCCCTGTAAGCTATCTTTGGACATTGCACTAGCCTCCTCCGGTGCATAGACTCTTCTCTATGCCATTGCGACACACTTGTGCCCTAGATACCACCTACCCAGGAAGGCTGACTACCTAAGACCTGTAGCATTTTCAGTTCCCACATACAGTACTGCCTCCCTCCTGTGACAACACCCCATCCCTACCCCCATGCAACACTGGGTCCTCTGGGAACACCCTCACATCACCCCACGCTGCTCTCTCCCCTCCCCAGGGGACACCCTTCTATTATGCATGACACTGCCTTTTTCCTCTGAGGAAGCCCTCCTGCTCCACACAGGTCCCTCTCCTGAGAACACATCCCCCTGTCTCACACAACATTGCCTCTCTCGTCTCGAAGCCTGTGATACCCACTCCCAATGGCCATCATCTAAAATACATGAATTACAAAACCTTTTCTTTTTCTTTTTTTGGTTTTTCGAGACAGGGTTTCTCTGTGTAGCTTTGCGCCTTTCCTGGAACTCACTTGATAGCCCAGGCTGGCCTCGAACTCACAGAGATCCGCCTGCCTCTGCCTCCCGAGTGCTGGGATTAAAGGCGTGCGCCACCACCGCCCGGCCTGAATTACAAAACCTTTTATGTTGATTGTCAATTGCCCTGGAATTTGGGTTCCAGAGAGGGGTAACTTGGGCCTGGCCTGTCTTCCACACTGGAATGAGAGCACCATGAACAAGGCCTGACTCATAGCTGCCATTCAGAGACTTGATGGAGGGACGGATGTCCCTAGCTTGGGTTGCTGAGGAGGCTTGAGACTAATGATCGTGTTGGTAGGAGAGAAGAACTCAGGGTTGGGAGATGACAGTCCTCAAAAGGCCCAGCAAAGGCCTGAGAGGAATTTCCCGTAATGCAAGGGGACAGACGGGAAAGATGTCCTCATGGAGGTAGAGAGGGGGAGACCAAGCTGCTTTCCAGTTAGTGACTTTTCCAGTGTCCCCCATGGTCTTGTCACATTTTAGCTTAATATTTTTTGTGTGGTTTCTCATTGACCTCAGGGGTCTCCCAGCTCCCTCCCATGGTGGCCTTACACACTGCTGGCCTTGCCTCTCTTCCCGCCTCCTGGGCAGCTTGTGTGCCCTTCTGAGAGTGATGCCCGCTTCTGCCCTCTGCATAGTCGCAAACATCGCTGCGCCTCCTTCCTTCCTGACTCAGTCACCTCGCTGGGGCTCTCAGCTCAGGCTTCCTCCCACAGAGCTCTTGGGTCTGTCTGCTGCACAGCTACCCTGCAGGTGGCGTTCACGTGACCAGTGGCTTCTCCTCTGCCCAGGAAGACTTTCTTCTGCTTCTTGATGCATCTTGGGTGTCTCAGGCTGTGTGCCCAGTGAGCTTTGAGATATTTGAGGGATGTGGTGGAGCCAGAAACTGTAGCAAGAGGAGTCTTCATCCTTGCAAGCTGTGGATGTCTCTGATGCCACATTCGGTCTCCTCAGGGCTGTCTCCTCCCCTTGGTCCCTATTGCCATCCTTTCTGCCTATAAGACTCCAGATTCCTATGCCAGCGCCTGCTCCTCCTTAAGCCAATGGGCATCTTTGGAACAGCCATTTTTGGAGAATTGAGGCATATCCTCTTGGAGGGTAGACAGACGTTCATGCAATTTGCCAGGCTCTAGAAGCCCCTCCCCAAGGTTGTAGAAGTGGTAACAATTGCTGGGAAGAGTGGATGCTCTAGCTGGCCCAGCTCTTGGTAATTTATTCAGGGGGTTCCAGGAATACACCCCATCGGAGTCCTCACTCCTGCTAGTGGGATTATCGGTGATGTGGCTGCCTTTGCGTCACCACACTCCTGTGAGTAGCCTTTCCTCCATGGTCCCGTAAGGGGCCCTCAAAAACTTACCAGTTAATTAAGTTAGTGTGAGGAACCGCCCTCACCAGTTCATTGAGCTTGATGAAGGTAGAATTGTGTCCTTCATCCGTCATCTGGGGTGCATGGAGTTTGTGTCTCCCCAGGAAAAGTCACACAGCGGCATCACCAAGATGGCATGACTCAGTAGTCCCCTCGAGTGACGTCTTTCCCCACCTCGTCCTCTGCCTCCCTGAGCAGACCATGAGTGACAGCACAGGCTGAGATTCTCCTACTCACTCAAGTCTCTGCTCCTGTCCTGACACATGTCCCCACACAGCGGTGGTGGTGGCTTTGCCTGTCTGTGTTTGCCACAGTGCCCCGTGCCTTTGTAACTCCTCTGTGGTTCCAGCCACCACCAGCTTGGCCTCACACTCCAGCCAGTGTGCTTGCCTGGCCTCTTTCCCTCGGCTCTGTTTCCCCTTAGCATCCTGGATGACCTTCCACAGCACACACCAGGTGGCCTGTGGGGGATGTCTTTCTCTTTGCTATAAATATATGTTGTTCCCATTGGTTAACAAATAAGCTGCTTTAGCCTGTGGCTTAGAGGCAGGTGGGAAATCCAAGGAGAAAGATAGGAAAGAGAAAGGCAGAGTCTGGGAAGATGCCAGCCTGCCACCCAAGGAACAACATGCCAGCTGACCGGTAAGCCACCGAACACGTGGCAAAACATAGATTAATAGAAATGGGTTAATTGAAGATATAAGAACTAGCTAGCAAGAGGCCTGCCATAGGCCATACAGTTTGTAAATAATATAAGCCTCTATGTGTTTGCTTGGGTCCTGCAGCTGAGAGAGATTTGTCTGGATCTTGGGGGCCAGGCAGGACCAGAGAAACTTTTGACTACAGTGGCCTCTCTCCTGTTAAAAATTATCTAGTCATAGATTTTTGTTGTTATAGTTTTATTCTCAAAATCCAGAACCAGGCGTTCTTGTATAATATTAGCGGGACCAGCCTTAATATTATACATCCCAGGGGCTCAGGAGAGAGAACTACTAACGGCAAGGACTATTTTCAGGAAATAGAATCTTAGCACACAGAGCTCTATAGTCCACTTGCTTTAATTCCCCCGGCATAACATCCTTTATACACAGCTTCAGTTCTATTCTCATGTCTAGCTCCTTTCTTGCCTGATTTCTCTCTGTATTTATCTACTGCTTCCTCTAAGTTCTATCTTAATTCTCTTGTCTTAACTCTGCCTCATCTAGGTCCCTTTTATCTTGTTCTTAGCCAGCTAGTACTTCCCCATCTGACTCTTCCTCATCTTCCATGTTGTTCCTCTGGTACTCTCTTCTAGCTCTACAACCTAGTTCTTCCCCATCTCAGTTTGTTCCTCTCAAGTTCTTACCTGCCTAGTTCTTCCATTCTCTTTTCTCTTCTCCGTCTCTCTTTTCTCTTCTCCGTTACCTGTGCCCTGGAAGTCCTGGTATATAAAGTCAGGCTTCCAGGGTCAAACGGAGGGGTGATAAGAATCACATTGAGAGGCAATAACTGTTAATTATCATTTGCAACCCCAAAGGGAAGTGACCAATGGGGAAATGAATTAACTAAAGGCTGAATTCAGGTAATATCTAAGAAGAATCTTATGTGCTCAACTATAGTTTTAAACGTGATTAGTAGAAAATGTTAAGAATCTATAAGTTGCTAGGTCAATGGGAGAAAATAAAACTGTCTTCTTTTTTCCTGTGACTCATATCTGTCCAAGCTATCTGCTGTTTTTCTGCAGGGTGGGGAAAGTGTGCTCAGTCGCTAGGCAACCTGTGTACAGCTAGATGCCTCTGGTGATAGTTAAAGGGAGATCTGGAACCAGAGGTAAGGTTTGGGAAAGGAGGAAGTAAAGCTTAATTGGCATATCCACCAGGCCTTCTCAAATGGGTAGCCTGGATGCTTAAGTCTGTTCTTAGAAAGTACAGAGGTAAATCTGATAAGGTACTTTCCTCCATCTGGGGATGGACCTGGCCAGATGCTGCCAATGATGATAATTACAGGGAGGCTTGAACTGGGGTTCTGGCTGAGCATAGCTGTCAGTGCAGAAGGTTATCCAAATATTCCTAGAAGTGGTTAGATAAGGTCTATAAAGTTAGTAAGGCTGTAAGAAAGGAGGGTCTGAGCTAAATTGTGTAAAGCTATTACTTAACGTCCACCTGACCTAGGTGGTGTCTCCTTGTGGAATTTACCTTAAATCAGGAGACTTGCATGTGGACTGTTATTACTGCTAGTCCTTGAAAGTGACTCTCTGATTCCAGAGAAAGCCTTTCCTGAGGCTGTTCTTCAAATACCTGGAATGTGTATGTCCAGAGAGTGATCAGTCCACACTGTTAGCCCTTCTTAGGGAAAAGTCTATTGGGAAAACTATGAAGGCACACATGATTTTCATAATGGAATACAGCTGACATATAACAAGTCAAGTAACACCAAAAACTCCTTGGGATTTGACTTCCTCTGGAGGAATTCCCTGATTCCTCCAGGTAGTGACTTTGCCATAACCAGCTGAGTTCTTATGATATATTCCTGTGGCCTGCAGCAAGGCATGGTGGTACCCTACACCTAGAGTCCCAGCTATGGAGGAGAGGTTGCCTCATGCCCGGGATGTTTTATTTTTCATGATGACTTTCTATTTTGATTTATGTGTATATATGTGTGTGTCTCAGTGTCTGCTGGTGACCTCAGAGACTGGAAGACAGGATCCCCTAGAGCTGGAGAGACAGGTGTTTGTGAGCCGCCTGATATGGGAGCTGTGGCCAAATTCACGTTCTCTAGAAGAGCAGCAAGTGGTCTTAACCACCGAATCATTTCTTCATCCCCATCCATGAATAAATGTTTTAAATTAATTCATACAATAACATCTAAAGCTCTGACCGACCAGTCCTCCCAGGATCTGCTGTCCTCTCTGTCCTCCTCCCATTATTACGGGTCCCTTTTCACTTTAAGATTTATTTTATATGTAAGGGTGTTTCGGCCCGTGTGTCTGTGCACTATGTGCATGCAGTACCTATGAAGGCCAGAAGGGGGTGTCAGATCCTCTGGGACTGAGGTAGAGATGGTTGTGAGTCATGGTGTGGGTGCAGGGAATTGAACCTGAGTTCTGTGGAAGAGCAGCCAGGGTTCTTAGCCTTTTGCCATCTCTCAAGCTGCATTCCCATCACATCCCTCCCCACCTCTCTTTGCTTCCTTTCTGACTGATTCTTTTTTTGTGCACTGGTATTTTGCTTGCATGTAAGTCTGTGTGAGGGTGTTGGATCCCCTGGAACTGGAGTTACAGGCAGTTGTGAACTGCTACGTGGGTGCTGGGAATTGAACCTGGGTTCCCTAGAAGGGGAGCCAGAGCTCTTAACCACTGAGCCATCTCTCCAGTCCCCCTCCTTTTCTCTTTTCTTTTTTTAAGATTTATTTATTTATGTATGAGAGCTATATCCGCACACACAACTTTATACCAAAAGAGGGTATCAGATCCCACCATAGAAGATTTTGAGCCATCATGTGGTTGCTGGGAATTGAACTCAGGTTCTCTGGAAGATCAGCCAGTGCTCTTAACCACTGAGCCATGTCTCCATTCATTCATTCATTCATTTATTTATTTATTTATTTATTTATTTATATCTTATTGCCCACATGGCCCTGGAACAGGAGTTACACAGTTGTGAGCTACCATGTGGCTGCTGGGAATTGAACCCGGGTCCTCTAGAAGAGCAGGCAGTGCTCTTAACCACTGAGCCATCTCTTCAGCGCCCCTTTGATTAATTCTTAAGACCTCAGCTCTTTGCAATCTCTTTCTGATTTTCTCCACCGTCTGTCATGATTTCCTGAAGTCTGTTACCTCCTGAGTGTTGTAAGCTTGTAAACCTGTGCCCTGATGGGCAGACCCCTTGTGCTTGAGGAATATTTATTGAATAAGCAGATTCGTCAGTGGAAGAGGAGGGTCAGAGTTCCCAGAACTCTCCAGAGAGGATCGGGAGCCTGATGGCTGTCAATGACTCCTTGCCTCTGCTTGGCCCCGGGCATGGCAGGAAGATTTGGAACACTGCATAGCCGTCACCCAAAGGTGGCCATGGCGGCTGTCTTCTGATGCCAGGGTAGTCAACAGGATCCCTACATCCGACAGGGGAGGCCTGCCTGTAGGTTTCTGCAGAGCAGGTCCCACAGCTACTGGGTATGAACTCAGAAGTGTGTCTCACAGTTCTGAGGACTGGGTGGCCAAACTCAGGGAGCTGATCCTTTTGACCTTTCTCCTTGGTTTGCAGATGCCAGCTCCTTGCTGTGTCCTCTGTGTGTTCCCTTCCTGGCATGTTCCAATCCCTTCTTCTCATAAGAGCTTGAACCGGTACGAGCTCAAGCCAGTCAGAATCCTGACATGGAGACCGGGAGACAAAATCCCATCCTGGTTGAGGAGCCGTTGATAGCTGCTGGGAAAGACGGTTTTCTTTAAGGATGTGACACTAGTGTTGACTATGCTCCAGGGTTTGGCCCCCCAAGAGGAGGAGGAGGAGGGAGAGGAGGAGGAGGAGGGAGAGGAGGAGGAGGAGGGAGAGGAGGAAGAGGAAGAGAAAGAAATTGAGTGAATAGGGAAGTAGGCATGGATCCCAGAGGAGTTGAAGGAGGAGTGAATATGATCAAAATATATTGTATGAAATTCCCAAATCTTATTTTGAAAAATATTACTTAAAAAAGAACTTGGGGAGTTGGGGATTTAGCTCAGTGGTAGAGTGCTTGCCTAGCAAGCACAAGGCCCTGGGTTCGATCCTCAGCTCCAAAAAAAAAAAAAAAAAAAAAAAAAAGAACTTGGGTCAGCCCAGGGACACCCTAACATCTAATTTTGCTTGGTCATCCCTTTTGAATCTCTCCCACATACTGAGCTATTGTGGGAGCAAACTTCAACACACATGTCTCAAAATGGCCAACCCAACAAGGTTTGATGAAAATGTTTTCTCATGGCTTGTTTTTTTTTTTTTGTTTTTTTTTTCCCCTTTTTTGAGGTGTGTGTGTGTGTGGTGATTTGAAAGAAAATGACCCCCCAAGGGAGTGGCACTATTAGGAGGTATGGCTTTATTGGAGTAGGTGTGGTCTTGTTGGAGGAAGTGTGTCACTGTGGAGGCAGGCTTTGAGGCCTCATATATGCTCAAGTCATACCCAAAGAGACAGACCACTTCCTGTTGCCTGTAAGATATAGAACTCTCAGCTCCTTCTCCAGCACCATGTCTGCCTGTATGCCACCATGTCCCACCAGGAGGAAAATGAACTGAACCTCTAACACTGTAAGCCGCCACTTCAATGAAATGTTTTCCTTTATAAGAGTTGCCGTGGTCACGGTGTCTCTTCAGGTGTTTCTTAGTCAGAAACCCTGACTAAGATGGGGATGGGGGATGGTTGTTTTGATTTGTGTTTTGTTTTGTTTTTGGGGACAGGATCTCACCTGGAACTCACTATGTAGACCAGGGTGGCCTCATCTGCCTTAAGTGAGGACACCACCACACTCCGCTCTGTTTTTGAATAAGAATCTGAATGACTTTATTTTTCCGAAAGCAGCACTGTGGGGCTGGGAGTCCTCTGGGAGTTCTTCCCCATCCTGGCTCTCACACACACATCTTTAGTGGCGTATAGACCATGAGCTGTGTGCTGGGAGGTCACCTCCCGTGTCTGATACCTCAGGTGATAACACGTGGGTCTTCCCACAGCCCAGGCACCTTGTTACTGGTTTCATCTGGGCTGCAGGGGAATACATTAAATGGCTGCTATCAAGCTGGTGTCCTTTTTGTCAAAGGAATCTTCAGGGGTGGCTTCAAGGACAAAAGGTTCTTCAAGACAGCTTGCAGAGGGGCTGGAGAGATGGCTGAGTGCTTAGGAGCACTGGCTGCTCTTTTCGGGGACCTTGCTTGAGGTCCCAGCACCCACACGGTTCCTCACAACTGTCTGTGACTCCAGTTCCAGGGATGTGAGTCCCTCTCCTGGCCTCCACAGGCACTGCACTCATGCAGTACACAGACCCACGGCCAGGCAAATCACCCATACACGTAAAAATAAAAAACAGGGGCTGGAGAGATGGCTCAGTGGTTAAGAGCACTGACTGCTCTTTCAGAGGTCCTGAGTTCAATTCCCAGCAACCACATGGTGGCTCACAACCATCTGTAATGAGATCTGGTGCCCTCTTCTGGCCTACAGTCATACATGCTGTATACATAATAAATAAATAAATAAATAAATAAATAAATAAATAAATAAATAAATAAATAAAACAATTAAAATTATTATTTTTTAAAGACAGCCTTCAGAATAAGAGAAAATATTTGCATTGATATCTGGAATACACAAAGAACTAAAGAAATCAGATATAAAGACATCAAATAATGCAAAAATGAGCTGATGAAGTGAGCAAGGAGTTGTAAAGAAATGAAATACAAAGGGCCACCCCACATATGGGGAAATAGGGTGTCATTAGCCGTCAGACACACAGTCAACACTGGAACAAATGACCACACATGGTGGGATGAACACCAGTGCAGACGCTGCAGACATCATCAGAGGCTCATCAGACAACAATGAACAGATTTCCTGGAGCTGGAGAGAGGGCTCAGTGGTTGAGAGCACTGGCTGCTCTTGCAGAGAGGTTCTGGGGTCAATTCCCGACACCCATGTGGCAGCTTACAATGGTTCCTAGCTCCAGTTCCAAGGGATCTGGAACACTCTTCTGACCTCCATGGGCACCAGGCACTTCCTCTCTGCAGGGACATATATACACTTAACCACATAAAATAAAAATACACAAATCTTAAAAAATAGATTTTTCTGTATGATGCAGCCATTTTATTCTTGGGCATTTGTGCAGAGACTTACATATCACACATACATTATGTTATGAATTATCCACACGTGGGAAACCCCCAGCTGGCCAGGCCAGGGTATCGCACTCATGCAGGGAACCATGCTGGCATACTGGGCAGATGCAGCGGTGGGCTGGGGGGCGACCCACTCCATTTGGGCATGGCGGCAGGGTGGCGAGCAGAAATGGTTTGTTATAGTAGAGAGACGAAGAGCAGATAGGAAAGAAGAGAGAAAAAGAGAGGAAAAGAGAGAGGGGTCAAGGGGCGCACACTTCGTGGGAGTGAAGGGAGAAAGAAAAAGGGGCGGAAGTTTTCCTTAAGAAGAGACTTTAGGTCAGGAGTCAGGATGCAGGGCGGCCCCAAGGGGTGGGTCAGAATATTAACACACCACATACATCAGAGTTCACTACAGCACTTTTCACTGTAGCTAAGTTGTGGAGCCAACCTAGGTGTCCAGCAACAGGAATGGGTGAAGAAAATGGAGCTTATATGCACAGTGGAATTTTTTTCAGCTGCAAATAAGAAATTAAATTGCATTGCTCTTAAGAAAATGGATACTATCCGGCAGTGGTGGTGCACACCTTTAATCCCAGCACTTGGGAGGCAGAGCCAGGCAGATCTCTGTGAGTTCGAGGCCAGCCTGGGGTACAGAGCGAGATCCAGGACAGGCACCAAAACTACACAGAGAAACCCTGTCTTGAAAAAAGAAAAAGAAAAAAGAAAATGGAGACCACTGAGAAAATCATATTAAGCCAATTAAGGCAGTCTCAGAAAGATAAATATCATAAATTTTCTGTCACTTTTGGTTCCTAGCTCTTACACAGACATATAAAAGCGTTTATGTATGCATGCCAAGGAGGCAGGACTGAGATTGACTGGGGGGGGGCGGGGGATTAAGTGGAGCAGAGGGTTACGGGGCATATGCACAGAGGACAAATCCACACTAGTTTGGAATCGTCTTTCTGTGGAGCACAATTCTGCATACAATCAATATACACAATGAAAATTAAAGGAAAACACTAAAAGTTTTGGGGACGGAGCTCGGTCGGTAGAGAACCCTCTTAGCATGCACGAAGCTCTGGGTGTGATTCCCAGCACTGCATAAAAACAGGCACGGTACCTCCAGCACTCAGGGAGGTAGAGGCAGGAGGATCAGAAGTTCAAGACCAGCCTAGGACACACGAGACCCTGTCTCAAACCAAACCAGCCAACAAGCAGACAAACAAAACCCCCAAGGGCTCTTAGAAAAGGAGGGCCTTGAGAAGGATTGATTTATTTATTTAGAGATAGGGTCTCACTATGAAGTCCTTGGCCTGGAACTCTCTCTGTAGACCAGACTGGCCTCCAACTCACAGAGATCCGCCTGGCTCTGCCTCCCCAGTGCTGGGATTAAAGGTGTGCGCCACCACCGCCACCGCCACCGCCACCGCCACCGCCACCGCCACCGCCACCGCCACCGCCACCGCCACCGCCACCGCCACCGCCACCGCCACCGCCACCGCCACCGCCACCACCCGGTGGTGGTATCTTTATGGAGTGCAGTGATATTTAGGATCCTGGTCCCTCAGGAGAGAGAGATATAAGGAAACTGCAGAGGCATTCTCTAAGTAGGACAGGTGATATGGTTTGATATGGTTCCAAGGGCTTCCTGACCAGTGGGTGGTGTTTTGGGGGAGCCTGTACAAGATGGAGCTCAGCTGGTGAAAAGATAGGGATGCTGTGGCTACATCAGGCCCTTGAAAATTATAGAGCTGTCCCTGGCTCTGTCTTCTGTCCTTCTGTCCCCGCTTCTTGGCCATCGATGATGTCACGATGGACTGAAATCCTGAGCCAAGTAAGTCTTTCCTCCTGTAAGCTGTTTTTCTTTGGAATTGTGGTCAGAGAGATCCAGAAAATACATAGAGGGGTAGGCGAGGATGCAGGAAGAAAGACAGGGCCAGAGTTCAGGGTTTTGTTGTTGATTGTCTTCCAGGTAACAAGGCCAGGAGCTGAGATCGCACAGAAAGCATCCTCCACCAGCGCCCCCAACAGCAAGACACGGGGCTGGAGAAGGCTCAGTCTGTCTGCAGCACCACTGTGTCTTTAGATGGATGGCATCATCTTGCCGGTCACCTCGGTCAGCGTCCAGCCTGTACAAATGAACACAGGTCAGATGTTAGGATCCTATCCTCACTCGGGCACATGCGCAGATGGCATCATCTTGCCAGTCACCTCGGTCAGCGTCCAGTCTGTACAAATGAACACAGGTCAGATGTTAGGATCCTATCCTCACTCGGGCACATGCGCAGATGGCATCATCTTGCCGGTCACCTCGGTCAGCGTCCAGTCTGAACAAACGAACACAGGTCAGGGGGAACAGACGGGACAGAACCCCTGGGCTGGAGAAGCAGCTCTGCCTGGGGAGTCCAGGAAGGAAGAGGTCTCCTCAAAGAGGCCAGGCTGGAGGTGGAGGACAGGGGAGTTTCAGGCAGAGCCGTCAAGGTCATGGCCATCCCACAGTGGGACACGAGGTCCACACAGAACTGGCCATTTCCTAATTGCAGCCCACATCTTACTGGAGAACTCTGTGTTTCCCTCAGCCCCGACTCCCTACATTCCAAACCTAATTGCGCATGCCTGCTTGTGCCTCCTTTAAGGCAGACAACCTTGTCAGGCATCCGAAGACGGTGTGGCTGGGAGCTTGGTATTAAGCCGTATTACCGAGTTCACAAATTCAACTTTCAGAGATCTAACTGAACAAGGGATTTGTAACAGTTTCAAACAGGGCAAGCCGACTACATTTCCCATGACAATCAGCTTGTTTACCACCCCAAGGTACACTGGAACCGCTGTTGACGAGCTCATTTGCATGCCAATACCCAGAATGCTTTTCCAGCTCTACAACGCTAGGATTCTGCCAGTGAGCTAAAAGGTTTATTTACACATACAATACCTGACAGCTTCATTCTCTGAAGCATCTTTCATAGCCCCCAAATGCCTTAAGTTGATGAAAGAATTTCAAACTGCTGTTTAAGTTAGCACCCTCCTTTCTGGGCTAGAGTTAAGATAAATTATGCATGGCCAAATTAACATTTTAATTAAAAGGTACTTGAGGGAAAGGGGGTGTCTGTTATTTAGCGAATAACATATTAAGCTTGAGACACTGGGCCAGGATTATAAAGAGAAATCATGTAGCCACACATAGATTAGAGCATGCAAAGACCCCCAGGACATTGGCTGACGGTCACCAGAAGGCCTTGGACTGGGCAATGCCATTATAACTGGAATTCTCTCAAACTGTGATCTGTATGTGACCTCTGTGTGTGTGTGTGTGTGTGTGTGTGTGTGTGTGTGTGTGTGTGTGTGTGTTGGTTTTTCAAGACAGGTTTTTCTGTGTAGCTCTGGCTGTCCTGAAACTCACTCTGTAAACCAGGCTGGCCTCAAACTCACAAAGATCCCCTGCCTCTGCCTCTCAAGTGCTGGGATTAAAGGTGTGCACCACCAGTGCTTGACCAGATGGTGTTAATATTAAGGGACACTGGGGCTGTGGATGTGGCTCAGTGGTAGAGAACTTGCTTAATACACACAAGACCTTGGGTACAAAATGGCATAGGAGGCAGTAACACATGTAGCTGCTACCCGCATTTGCCGATTTTAAGAGTATAATAATAACAAGGTGTGAACTGAGATCCAGGGTGGTGGCACACACCATAATCCCGGCACTGAGGAGGCGGTGGCAGGAAGACTGAGAATTGGAGTTATATAGAGAGTTTCAGGTCAGCCTGAGCAGCACAGGGAGGCCTTGTCTCAAAAACCAACAAAACAAAACAGTTGTGAACTAATGTTATCACCAGTGGCTGGATTGGGGTTTCTTGACATTTTGTTCCCAAGGTCAGATTTGCCGATATTAAGTAAGAAATTGTGAGCTAGGTGGTGATGGCACAGTCCTTTAATCCCAGCACTTGGGAGGCAGAGGTAGAAGGATCTCTGTGAATTCAAGGTCAGCCTGGTCTACAGAGAGAGTTCTAGGACAGCTAGGGCTACACAGAGAAACCCTGTTTCAAAAAAACAAAAAACAAAAAAAGAAAAGAAAAAAAAAAAGAAAGAAAGAAATTGTGAATTGGGAGGCAGAGGCAGGCAGATCTCTATGAGTTCAAAGCCAGTCAGGGCAATATATTGAAATCCTGTTTAAAAAAATAAAATAAAATATTTTAATTATAATATTTTATAATAAAGAGAAGAGATTATGACTCTGTGCTCAATACAACTTTAAAAATCATTTGCAGTTTATTATACTCTCAAATTTTTTTGCTTTCTTTTGTTTTGAGACAGGGTCTTCGTGCATAGCCCAGGCTAGCCTTGGAACCCACAGTCCTCTGCGTGGGGTTGCATGCATGCCTCATCAGGTCTAGCAAGTGTTAGACTTATTGAGTTTGTATTTGAGTTTTTGAGACCAGATCTTACTATACAGCCCAGGCTAGCCTCAAACTCTTGACTCTCTTCCAGCTTAGCTACTCAAATGCTGGGAATATAGGAAACAACATCACTGGCTAATATTATTTTAATTTAAAATTATTTTTTGTAGCTACTAGGTTTAGATACTGGGTGGTTGAAGGGCAGGGCATGACGTCAGGGCTTTCTGAGCCTATGAAATTGAGTGGGCACTCAGACTGTGGCTCCCAGAGTTAGTCTTAAAATTTTTAAATTTTAGTGCTAGAAATGGAGCCCAGGTCCTTGTACAATGCACCACTGAGCACACTTATGCCCAGAAGCAGCAGTTGAATACATTTGAGAAGATGGCCCTGGAATGAGGCTGAGAGCCCCTCAGCTTCTGTGCCCCCTTCCTTCATTCATGGATCCTGCTTCTCATGAGAAAGAGAAAGACAGGGGCTTGGAGATGCTGCCAAGATGGCTCAGTGGTTAAGAACACTGGCTGCGAGCCCGGCAGTGGTGACACATGCCTTTAATCCCAGCACTGGGGAGGCAGAGGCAGGCGGATCTCTGTGAGTTCAAGGCCAGCCTGGGCTACAGAGTGAGATCCAGGAAAGGCGCAAAGCTACACAGAGAAACCCTGTCTCAAAAAAAGAACACTGGCTGCTCTTGCAGAGGACCTGGGCTCAGCTTACAGCCACCTCTAACTGCAGTCCACGGGACCAGACTGCACTTTCAGTCCTCTGTGGGCACCAGGCATACACACAGGAGAAACACTCATATGTATAAAATAATTTTTTAAAGACATGGATTTAGATCATACCTAGGATACTACCACAGCCCCTCTCAAACTTTTTGGTCTCAGGGACGCTAGCACTCTGAAAAATGTAGAGGACTCCAAACCTTTTTACCACTGAAATCTATGTGTGCTTTAAAAGTGAAACTACTGTAACGTCAGCCCTGGGGAATCAGAGACAAGAGTGTAACACGAATCGCTAAATGGTCTTATTAATAAAAAACCCGGAGCCAGATATGGGGTGAAAACCGAGAGATCAGAGGAATAGGACAAGCCACAGCCAACCTCACCTCACCAACTCCTCAGCCTCCAGAGAGAGCTACTTCCTGTATACTCACGCCTATATCCTTTCTGTTCTGCCATCTCACTTCCTCTCTCTGCCTAGCTACATCATTTCCTGTCTGTCTGCCTGCCCAGCTACATCACTTCCTGTCCATCTATACAGACCTCCAGACCTTTATGGTTAACTAGTGCTGGAATTAAAGGCGTGTGCCACCATGCCTGGCTCTGTTCCCAATGTGGCCTTGAACTCACATAGATACAGATGGATCTGTGCCTCCTGAATGCTAAGATTAAAGGAGTGTTCTACTATTGCCTGACTTCTATGTTTAATATAGTGGTCGGCTTTTTCCTCGGATCTTCAGATAAGCTTTATTAAGGTGCACAATATATTGGGGGACACAACATATCACCACCCAGGAGTGTAAAGAGCTTGAGGCTGCCGGGCGGTGGTGGCGCACGCCTTTAATCCCAGCACTCGGGAGGCAGAGCCAGGCGGATCTCTGTGAGTTTGAGGCCAGCCTGGGCTACCAAGTGAGTTCCAGGAGAGGCGCAAAGCTACACAGAGAAACCCTGTCTCGAAAAACCAAAAAAAAAAAAAAAAAAAAAAGAGCTTGAGGCTAGCCTGGACTACATAGCAAAACCACAAATAAAATCAGATAGAAAACTCCCAGCACATTTAAAAGTATTTCTCTTTTAGGTGTTTATTACTGTGCAGAGGGGCACACATGTCATGGTGCGTGATGTCAGAGCTCAACTGAATGAATCCGTGTCCACCGAAGATGGCCACTCAAAAGGGCACGGCCTGTAAGGTGATATACATGGCTTCTCGGTACAAATGGGGACGAAGCCCATCACTGCTGCCCGGAGAGCTGAGGGTGTGCCAAGGAGAGGTCAGTCCTGCTCTAGCTGTGACCCTGGATCACCCCGGATGATGACTCCTGTCATCACCCCTGCCTCGATGCTCAAGGAGCCCCACACAGAGAAGCCTGTGTGAGTTTGACTTACACCAGTCAGGGCACAACTCGTTTCCAGGAGGAATCTGGTGCGTCCCCCAGCCTATTCACCAACTTGTGCAGGTTCTAAGTGACTTGATCGTGGTGTAAGTTACCACGTCACTCCCAGTTCTTGACCACAGGCCACGGAAGCCAGTTCTGGCTAGTAAAGTAGAAAAGGAAGTGAAGTCATCTGATAGTCAAAGGGAAAGCCGGAAAAATGGGTTTAGAAGTCTGGCAGAAGGAGGACGGAGTCTAGGCAAGGTCTCTGCTGTGGGCATGCAGGTAACGGCCACCGCTGAGGTGTCTGTTGGGACATTGACTTTACCATCAGTCATTCGCCATCGTGTGGAGGCTCAATAGGGAAGAGTTGGTACATGGCACCTCTGAGTTACTCCCCTCTCACTTCAGATTGGTAGGGAAAAGGTCCAGATGGCAAGCCCGGGGTCCAGCTCCCAGGCCCAAGCATCAGGTGAGGTGCACAGCTTGTACCTAGGCTCCATTTGATTTGGTAGTGATGTTCCACAAGGCCCAAGAGTCTATTTCAGAAGATGCTCTCTTCTGAAAGAGATTTGTTTTGTTGGTTTTCGAGACAGGGTTTCTCGCTGTAGCTCTGGCTCTCTTGGAACTTGTTTTGTAGACCAGGCTGGCCTAGAGCTTGGGCATCCTTCTGCCTCTGCCTCTCAGGTGCTGGGATCAAAGGTGTGCATCACCACCTCCCAGCAAGATTTTAATTCACATCTGACAGAACACAATCTAGGTGGAAGGATCTGAGGAAAAATGGAGGCTGAGCAGAGAAATAAGGGCAGAACTGGAGTTTGTCACACAGCCTGACTTCAGAGAGAATTTGTCTGACTCACCTAGGGCCACCTTAACAAAGGACATTTATTGTCTCCTAGTTCTTGAAGCTGAAATCCAAGGCCACGGTTGCTGTGGGATGGTCTGTATGTCAAATTGCTCTGATTGGTCAATAAATAAAACACTGATTGGCCAGTGGCTAGGCAGGAAGTATAGGTGGGACTAACAGAGAGGAGAAAAGAAAGAACAGGAAGGCAGAAGGAGTCACTGCCAGCCGCCACCATGACAAGCAGCATGTGAAGATGCCGGTAAGCCACGAGCCATGTGGCAAGATATAGATTTATAGAAATGGATTAATTTAAGCTATAAGAACAGTTAGCAAGAAGCCTGCCATGGCCACACAGTTTGTAACCAATATAAGTCTCTGTGTTTACTTGGTTGGGTCTGAGCGGCTGTGGGACTGGCGGGTGACAAAGATTTGTCCTGACTGTGGGCCAGGCAGGAAAACTCTAGCTACACACGGTGGCAGCGGTGTGGGTTCCTCTGAGGCTCCTCTTTGGTTTGCAGATGTTACCTTCTCCATGTGTGTTTTTTTGTTTTTTTTTTTTTTAATTGAGCTAGGGTTTCACCATGTAGCCCAGGCTGGCCTGGAAATCCTGATCCTCTAAACCTGTTGCCTTCCCAGTTCTGGGATAGCAGGGGTTGCCCAGATCTCCCTGGGCCTTTTCTGAGTGTGTCTGTGTCCTTACCGGACAGCCCAGCCCAACAGGACCAGCAGAAGAAACCCCTCCCTGTAAGGATCCCCAGAGTAAATGCTGGCTGACTCTACACTCAGGTCCAGTCTGACCACAGGCAGGCCGGACTCCTGAGGCCATCCTCCTTACCTACGGTAGCCCTGAATGCATGCCGAAACACATGCACCCCATCAGTCTTTAACACCCACACACACACAAGGGCAACCCTGACTGGACTCCGTAGGCTGTGAAATGAGGATAGGAAGTTGACAGACAAGGGGATGCAGTAAGAGAAGGGGCCCTGAGAGGGCTTGGAGGGAGAATGGGGGATTGGCATGATCAAAGAGAATTATATACATGCATACAATTTTCAGAGAAGGAATAAAAACAAAAACCTAAATGCCTCCCAATTTGGGCATGGCAGGGGCTTTTCTCCCCTTGAACTGAGGATGCACCCTCACCAAAACAAGCCCAGAAGGCTGCTATCAGAAATTTCCAGCCTCCATCTTCCCTGGTGCTTCAAAGACAGCACAGGGACAGCAGGGTTGGAGCCACTTAGCTGTTTGCTAAGTAGAGTGCTTAACCTAGTCTCCTTAGAGTCACTGGTTGTGTTTTGTTTTTAATTTTTTAGGGGAGGGCTTTATGTAGCTCAGGCTGGCCTCAAAACTCACTATGTATTCCAGGATGGTCCTGACTCTCTGATGCTCTACCTTCCCAGTGCTGGGATTATCCTGGTGTATGCTGTGCATGGGATGTATGGGGGATGGTAGCCAGGGCTTCTCACAAGTGAGGAAACACTAAACCACCTCGGCTAGAGCCTCAGCCCCCTTTTAACTGTTTTTCATATATATATATATTTAAAGATTTATTTTATTTATCATGTATACAGTGTTCTGTCTGCATGTATCCCTGCAGGCCAGAAGAGGGCGCCAGATCTCATTACAGATGGTTGTGAGCCACCATGTGGTTGCTGGGAATTGAACTCAGAACCTCTGGAAGTTCAGTCAGTGCTCTTAACCTCTGAGCCATCTCTCCAGCCCCTGTTTTTCTTATACTTTAAAAACATTTTGTGCCAGATGTTGTGGCACACACCTTTAATCCCAGCAGTCAGGAGGCAGAGGCAGGTGGATCTCTGATTTTGAGGCCAGCCTGGTCTGCAGAGTGAGTTCCAGAACATCCAAGACTACACAGAGAAACCTTGTAAAACAAAAACAAAACCCATCACCACCACCACCAACAAACCCCTTCATTTTGGCTTATCCTCCCTCTAAAACACACACACACACACACACACACACACACACACAAAACACATGCTCACATGCACAAACCTAAGAGTACAGTAGTCACCCCTTGGGGTGCTGTTTTATATTCTTTGGTCTCAATTACCTGTGTTCTACCTTAGCCAAAAAAATTTAAATAGAAAATTCCAGAAGTAAATAACTCACAGATTTAAAATAACTTTTATTGTCATAGTCTTATAAATGCTCTGTTATTAATGATTAGCCTCTTGGTTAATTTATAAAGTAAACTTCACCATGTATGTGTATTGTATAAAAACATTACGTATATGGTTGAGTTCTGTTTATGTTTCAGGCCTGGGACATCATATTAGGAACTTATTTCATGAGAGGTTGGGGAAGAGGTGGATTTGTGAGGTGTTGTCTCATGGGAACCGCTCATTTAGTCTGGGGGTGATGTTGGCTCTGCAAGAGTCCGTTAAACCAACTCATACCCTGATCTTGTGAGTGGGGGGCACATGACCCCAAGAAACACAGACTGGTGCCACAGTGGCATTCAGAACCCTCCAGGACCCGTGATTCTTTTCTTGTCCTTCCAGCTCTCCCAGATCCCTCCCCCTCTCCTTATACCCCCAGTCCTCAAGACCCTTCTACACCTTTGCCCTTCTAGGGCCTTCTCAGAAAAAGTCAAGAGCTGTCAACATTCATGCACAGGTGTGTGCATGTGAATTTATTTATTCGCTTATTTATTTGTCTTTTCAAGGCAGGGTTTCTCTGTGTAGCCCTAGCTGTCTTGGAACTCTCTCTGTAGATCAGGCTGGCCTTGAACTGAACTCAGAGACCCACCTGCCTGCCTTTGCCTCCCGAGTGCTGGGCCACCACACCTTGCCTGTATGTGAATTTTTGATGGCTCTGGTTTGAACCCACGGCCTTGCATATGAACAGCATGCATCCTGACACTTAACAACATCATCAGCCCTCTTTGGTCCCTATTTTCAGAAGTTTCTGTCTTTGAATAGAAGATGAGAGACTTTAGTCAAAGAGAATTGAGTTTTAGCTTCAAACTGTCAAGCACTTGGGAGGCAGAGGCAGGAGGATCTTTGTGAGTTTGAAGCCAGCTGGTCTACAGAGGGAGTTCCAGGACAGCCAGGGCTACACAGAGAAACCCTGTCTCAAAAAAAGGCCCCCCTCCAAAAAAAAAAAAAAGAAAGAAAGAAAAAAAGAATGAAGATGAGCCATAGTGGAAGAGAAGAGAGGAGGGGAGGGGGGGAGGGAGAGAGGAGGAGAAGGGGAGGGGGGAGGAGAAAGGGAGGGGGGAGGGGGGAGGGGGAAGGAGAGAGGAGGGAAGACAGGTTTGCTGGGACACACCTCTGTTTCCAAAATAATTTCCCGAAAGGTTCCCCTGTGAGATAGCACGGACATTATGGACAGCACTTGCTTTATGAATCCCAAGCCCTGAGCCACATGCATAGCAAACTCTGGGAAGGCTGTGGTGACTTACAAGCCACTCATCCAGCAAGCTTTCAAGCATCCCAACCTTCCCCCTGAACTGTTCTGAGGAGGAGAAGAGATGCCTTTTTGGGATGCCCCCACTCCCTCCAGCCTCCATTTCTCTTTCTCCTTCCTTCTTACACACCACCCCACAGTGCAGGTCCAGCACCCCACAGTACAGATCCAGCACCCCACAGTGCAGATCCAGCACCCCACAGTGCAGGTCTAGCACCCCACATGTCTGAGACAGAGAACTGAGAGAGAGGCATAAAGAATGCTCAGAATTGGGCTGGGCAATCCTGGCCATTTGGGACTTCAACAGGGACAATTCAGATCCGTATTGGTGGTTTTCAGCCTGAAACTGTTCTGCCCTCCAGGAGACTTGGCAACAACCTTTAACTGTCACAAGTGAGACAGAGATGGATGGATGGATGGATGGATGGATGGATGGATAGATAGATAGATCGTTCTACTGGCAGTTAAGGGTAGAGGACAAGAATGCAGGTTAGCATCCTGAACAGGGCACACCCCTAAAAGAATCATCTGAACTAAGACATCAGCAAGGCGAGGTGGAGGAGCAGGTCCACCAGAAGGTCGGGGGAGGACCCCTGTTTGAAGTGGTTCCCAGCTTTGATGGAACTCCTGCTTCCCCTGCCTCAGTTCTGGGATTAGGGTGAGCATCCTCACCACACCCAGTTTATGCGCTGGGATTCTTCTTGCTTTTTGTTCAGGGCAAAGCTGTGTGTGACTGGTCACCTCAGCACTCCCTAAATAATTCTGCACTAACTCCACTCCCACCACAGATGTGGACGCTACTGGTAACCACTTCAATGCAACAACGACAATGTCGATTCTCACTGAAATTTGGCGGGCATTGTGCTTAGCGTTCTATATGAATTCTGTCCTTCAATATTGCACAGAAACCGAGCACAATTACCCAGTTTAAGTAAACGGTAGAAATGGTTTGCAAAGCCAAGACTGAATTCTAGTTCCTCAAACTCCTAGCCACTGAACTCTACTGGGAAAAGGACTCTGTCACCGAAATAAACTTGGCGATCTATTTGTGGATTCTCCAACTCAACGATAATTCACAGGAAACCTCATCTTCATCATCCGGCTTGGGTCTAATTTTACAATTTGCCTTACAAACTCCGAATTCCAGCTCACATCATGGATTTAAAGGCTGAATTGTGTGTCCCAGACGGGGTTTGCAACCCCAACGCGCGCTTGGAGGACTGACTTTGGCCCTTCCTTCAGCCTCGAGACTAGGTCCTTATAAAACCCAGACTATTTCTTCATTCAGGCCGGAGTCTGTAGGCTATTGCGAGCGGAATCCTGTAGCACCTTTCGGATGCGGGTCACTGTGGTTCAGGCGAAGGACGTTGAGCCCTGTTGCTCGCCACCGCCACCGAAGCCGCTTCCGCACATCCTTCGCTGCGCTTCACCAAGGTCTGGGGAATGACCGGGGCTGGCAGGAGCATGGCTGCGCTCTTATCCCACTACGCTCCAGGGTCGCCCACCAGAATGCCAAAAGCCTAGCGCTCTGGGCCCCAAGACTGGCAGGAAAATTAAGCCCTGGGAAAGAGATCAGAGGAAGAAATTTGGCTCTTGGGAAAATCGAACCGGTGTGGGCTCGGTGCACTACAAACCATCGCTGCCCGCCACAGAGAACCGAAGGAGCAAGACTCAGAGACCACAAATAAAGGTGGAGACCAGGGGCCTCCCACTCCCAACTCGGCTCTCCCACGGGTTTGAAACTGTATTTCTTGTGGAGAGGTCTCCCACGGAGCCTGTCCTTCTGCACAGAAGCTACCCATTCAGATAATCCAGGTGAAGACCTGCTTTTAAGCGAGTCCTTGGAATCCACTGCAGACTTCCGCACACTGAGGGTCACTGGGGGCAGTCCGCCCCTGAATCCTTGCCAAAGTTACACTGGTGGGTTTCATGGGGCTAAAGGACCCATTAGCACGCTCGACAAACCTACGTGGTCATGTCAGCCAGGAAGGCACTGCGGTCGCCCCAACAACAAGACGTCAGTCACTATTCTATCAGCGTCAGTCCCGAGAGCCTTGGCTGCCTTTAGGTTGGCACCGTGCCTCCTCCAGGGAGGTTGGAGAACCAGCCCGAGGGAGACTGAAGTTCAGATGGATGGGAATGGGGGTGGGAGGCAGGGCCAAGCCAACAGTTCCCCTCTCTATCTGAATAAAAAGGGGAGAATCAAAACGGGTTTCTCCTAGGGGCGCCCGCTGTTCTGGGGGGAACTGGAGAGAGACTCTCGCACCGAGAGCCCGGTGTCAATGAGAAGACAAAACGAGAAAGTACCACGAATGTTGAGCAAACCCAGCTACATGTCTTTTTTTCCATGAGAGATGCTTTGCGAGTTCGGGGTTCTTCTGAGTGTGTTAGCAGAAGGGTGGGTTTCTGGAAGGAAAAGACGGATCCTAGGTGTCAGATAAAAAAATATAAGGTCTTCCAGAGGTAGCACCTGGATCCTCTCTGCTCTGTTTTTGAATTTCCTGACAACTGTCACTGGGTGCTCACCGTCTTGGCGGAACTCCATGCACCTCATCTAACACAGCCGCATTAAAACAAAAAAACAAAACAAAACAAAAAAACAAACAAACAAAAAAAAACAAAAAACCACACGCAGACCCCCCCCCCCCAAGGAAGACTAAAGAGTAGAGTTTACGTCATAGCGACTGTGGGGTTTCTAACAGAATTGGACAAAATGCGAGGTCCCCAAACACCCAGGTGCTGGCTCCCTACTGCTCCAGCAATGAGGTCGCTTCAGGTCGTCGGAATTCTCACCTGGAATCGTGCGCCACTGCAAGGACCTTTTGCCTGGAAGCAAAACAAGGTGCGCCCTTTCTAAAAAAAGGCAAGGTCAAGACAAGCCTCTAGTCTCATACCTTGGGGTTAGCCACCAAGTATCACATCCTTTGCTGGAGAGCCGAGGGAGCACCATGTGGGGCCCGCACAAGAACACTGGGAACGGTGCGGAGCTGGAGCTCCAGGGGGGCTGGGGGTGTGGGGAGGGCGGTGGCTGGCTGTAAGGTGAGAAGCTGCTGCGGGACTTCTACAACGCCCCGGAAGAGTATCAGCCTATGCCCGTGCCTGCCTAGCCCACAGTCTAAACCTAGGCACCCAAAGGCAGAGGAATTTCTAAGAAAAAAAAAAGTTTATTTAAAATTTTGTACATAAATAAATAAATAAATATCTTCTGGCATTACAGAGACCATACAGTTACACACTCAGTCCCCAGCGGGGTCGGGACCTGGAGGGTGGGGACAGGTCGTTTATGGCGGAGGAGAGGGATCGGTCTTCATCTGAGGGAATGTGGAACGTGTTGGAAACAAACTAAGTCATTTTCCCCAACACAACGCCACGGGAGAGGTTCCTCTCTGCTAAGAGGACTTCGAACAGCAATACCTGTCCCTGGTCAAGGGGCAAACGGACTGAAGGAAGGGGCTCCCTGAGGAGGGGGGAGGGAAGGAAGAGGGAAAAGTTCAGTTCATGAGCGCGTTGCAAAATCGACCACTGTGGGAAAACAGTTGAGGACAAGGAAAAAAAAATGTTAAAAGGGAAACAAACAGCCATTCGCGGAGTGAAAGGTCCAGCTTGACCGAGGAGGAGAGGGTAGAGGCAGCGAGAAAGCCTGGACCAGCCCAGAATGGATGGGCGAGGAGGTGCCGTCGGCGAGCAAGGCGCTCTGGCTCGGGCCTGCACGCCTCTGGGGAAGGCTATGTCCTGGAAAGAGGACCCGGAGAACTTGGGTTCAGCGCTTGGAGTCCTCCTAGACACCCTTGGAGCCTACGGGCCAGGGGCACTGTCTTCAAGTCTCTGCTAAAGTCTTAGCTCTGTCTCGAGCTGGGTACCACGGCGAAGCCCTACCCAAATCCATCGATTGGCGGCGGGTGCCTGGGGAACCAGTCTTTGAGGTGCGGGAGGGGCCGGGGAGCCAGTGGTCCTCTGAAGGGCGCACCTACGGAGTGACTGTGAGATCTCTGTCATCCTTCCCGGAGGAGGATGGAGACATGGGCGATTCGTCGTCATCCTCTGAGCACTTGGCCGAGGAGAGCGAGGAACACTTGCAGCCTGGCGCTGCGCCCCCGCCGGCCCCCGCCCCAGCCCCGCCGCCGCCACCGCCGCCGCCGCGGTGGATGTTGCCTTTGCCCTCTTTCTTATGCTTCACTCGGCGGTTCTGAAACCAGATCTTCACCTGCTTCTCGGACAGGTTCAGATAGGTCGCGATCTCGATGCGCCGCAGGCGGGACAGGTACATGTTGGAGGCGAACTCGCGCTCCAGCTCTAGGAGCTGCGTGCTGGTGAACGCCGTCCGCATCCTCTTGCTGCTGGGCAGCTGGTTCGAGCCGCTGTCTGGAGGGGCGACGCGGGGACAGAGAGAGAAGTCATCAAACGTCTGAGCCGCGGGCCTAATTTCCCGCAGAGCTGCGATTAGCTTCAACCTTGGACCCCCACACACACCCTTTCCACTCACCACAGGCGGGCACCTCCTTGCCAAGTGACAGAATCCCTTATTCTCTGTTAGGTCGTCCCTAACATCCCTTTATGGAACTCCCCGAAGCTGACCTCAACCCCCAACCCCCCCCCCCAAAGTCCCAGACCCAGGATCTTCAGCCCTCACCCCGGTTCCTGCGTCCTGCCCCAGCCCACCACTGTGAGCGCCCCTCGAAGATCCGGGACAGGATCCTCACCGCCTTCATAGCGCACCTTTTCTCGATCCCCAGCTCGCCCACTTGCCCCCTGCCATCACCGGTTCTTCCATGCCAGCTCGCGCGCGCACGGGGGCGGGGGGGGGACCCCGGCTTACCCACGGAGATGCAGTGGAACTGCCTGGGGTCCGGCAGCGGATAGGAGGTCTGGTAGAGCGCGGCAGCTGCTGCGGCCGCAGCCGGGCCGTGGGCGACTCCAGGAGACACGGCCGAGTGCTGGCGGCCCAGGGGCGCGTGGCAGTACTGCGATCCGAAGGGGGGGAAGGACGCCTTGAGTAGCGGCAGCGCCGGCGGCCCGGGGGGCCCGTGCAGCTGCGAGGCGGTGACGCAGAGGGGACACACGCACAGCAAGCCGGCCTTGCGCGCGTGGCAGGCGCCGGGCGAGAGGCCATGCAGCGCGTGCGGCGGGGGGACCGCGTAAGGGAAGAGCGGTGGCGGGCTGCCCTCGGGCGCCTTCTTGTCGCTGGCCTCCCGCAGCACCAGGGAGTCCACCAGGAAGGAACGCGGCATGGCGCCGGCGCGCGGTCCACCCGCCGCCAGCCCGCCCCTGGCGCCTAAGGGAGCTGCGGGTCCTGCCCTCGCTTCCCCCGGCCGCGGCCTCCCGCAACTGCCCGGGCCCCGGAGGCTCCACGCGCGACACCAGCCGCAGCTGAAGTCACCTCGGCTGCGGCTGCTGCTGCTGCTGCTGCTGCTGCGGGCGCCGCCCGGAGCGCGTGAGGTGCTGGCCAGCGCTGGTGGTGCTGAAAGACGCCGGCGCCGCCGCTTAAATAGGACTATTGCCATGTGATGGGCTACGCCAGGAGCGGCCGGGGCCTCTCAATAGGGTTTTTGTGCCCTTTCTCTTGGCATTCTCTCTGCACGCTTCCTCATTATTTCACTTGTTAACTAAATGAACTGCATAATGTACTCTATTCTTGTCAACCCCACCCACGCCGTAACAGGCGCACTCGCCCCCTCCACTCCCCTTTTCGGGTTTATTTTCTCATTCTCCCGCGATTTAATATTCTTTTCTTTCTCTTTATTTCTTATTCCCCTTTGGCTCTGCGCTGGCAATCGGCCCATTTATCTCACTGATTTTGCACCCGTGCCGCCTCGCTTCCACAGATCCCCGTGGGCACACACCCATCTCCTCTGCCCAGTTGATCTCGGTCCCTTTCTCTCTGTTACCTCTTCCTTGAGAGCCCCCCACCTCCCCAGACACAGCAAGTGCAATGCTTTCTCTTCGTTCTCTCTGTTCAGCCCTGCATCCTGCGAGCTCCTGGCAGACGGCCCTCGTTCCCACCTGTGGAGTCCCTTCTCTCCTAGCGTTGGAGACAGAACAGGGTTTCTGGACAGAAGATGCGCCTCAGAGGAGGAAGAGGGCCTCACTATTGCCCGTTCGAGACTGGCTTCATTTCTGTCCCTCTGTTTCCTCTGAATTTTTCAAATGGTCTCAACTTTAGTGTTGCATACGATCCCTAGTCTTTGTTCGGTGGCCCGTGGTCAACCAGCCCTGTCCTTCAACACCAGGGCCGCGGATGTCAAGAAACAAAACAATAAAACGAGCACCGGGATGGGTAGACTTTGAAAATGTGGACAGATACCGAGCGTGGGGCGTGAAAGCCCAGTCATTCATGTGACGCTCTACCACCCCACCGAACGTGGCGAGTGCGGATGGTCTAGACTCGCACAGACGTTGCACGGGCACTCTCCACTCGCGCACACGCCGCTAGATTCGTGGATGCCCTCGGGACCGTTGCCTTCCCATGGCTGGAGAGAAAGAAAGGGCGCTCTTCTGTCTCTCCCAGCTTCGCTTGCCCTTGCTTCTTCCTCCCATCGCGCCACTTTTTTTTTTTTTTCCTGGTCACACAATGGTTAAACAACTTCAAATGCCCCGCTCTGTGTACACATCTTCAGTTTAAAAAAAAAAAAAAAATCACTCGCGGTTCAGAGCCGTTTCCGTTCCTGTGCGTTTTCCATACAAAGGGGAATTAGCATAAATATTTCGAATTTACTACTTTCGATTTTACAAATCGCTGCCGTCACCTGCTCTCAGTCGTGAACAGAATCGTGAGACCAGGAAGGGGCAGATTTTCGAGGATGGGGGTGGGGGGAATCAGGACAAGGCTGCCCAAACCCGAGGCGTCTGCACCGGTTTGCACTGTTCATGACATCCGTCCAGTACAACTGGTTAAAAAAAAAATCAAAGATGATTTGTTATGGGAGAGAGGGTGTGTGTGAGAACAACCGCTTCCACAATGGGAGAGCCGCAACAGGGGGACTAACCTGCACCGAGGGCGTGCCATCTCGCCATCTAGCTGGAGTGAGGGATCAATGGTTCCCTGGTGCTTGGCATGGGGTGCCCCCAAGCCACGGTCTCGGCCCCAAAGCTCCTGCAAACCAGCCGGTACGCATCAATGCAGCCTAATTCCCGTTCTAATTGCTCTCTGGGAAATTGGGGCTGGGCTGGGTGGTGGAGAGCTGCGAGTGGAGAGGGGCACCCCGCTGGGCTGAGGCGGGCTCCGGAGAAGTGGGTGTGGATGCCGGCCGAGGGTAGACGGAGAGGCCGCTGAGCCCTAGAGCTGGCATGTCCCCGGAGATGCCAGTGCGGGGCCCTCCTGGGAGCTGCCCAGCACTCCAAGCTAGGAAGGGGTTAAGAGCCCTTGAATACAAGCAAGGCCCAAGCTACTGGGAAAGAATATAGAGGGGTGTGGGGGGGAATAACCAGTTTCCCCCTCTCCCTGCAGCCCCTGGACCTTATTGAATGTCATTGAAGAAAGTTTTGAATGCCAGATAAAGAGAGGCGAATTAAAGTGTGTGACAGCGGAGGATAAGCAAACACAAAGAGAACTCTGTCACACTTTGGGACAAAATCCGTGGGCTTTTTACCAAGTCTCTTCGCTATGATTGAATTAAGTAATAGGAAAACATTTTCTTTCAGTTTAGAACCATTAGACAAAACCTTCAAAGCGAGTAACACTTTTTAATGTGCGGGCCCCACAGTGGACCGGGTTTGTGGCGAAATGTTGAAACGATTGGTTGTGCAGCTCGGAGCGGGAGAGCCCTGGCGCGGGGACCGTCCTGTCCAGGGGTGTTTTCACCACCCGCCAGCTCCAAACGAGGCGATGGGCAGGGGGCTCCCTGCTCGGTGCTCCTAGGCCCCCGCTGCCGCCCGGTGATCACTGAATAGACAAGACAGTCCTGCGCCCCCGAGAAGCGTGGGTTGCTAGGCCGGGGCCCCGGGCGCACGGTGGCCCTGTCGCCCTGCCCATCGCCTCGGCAGCAGCCTCTCTCTGTTCCCCAGTCCCTCTCGCGGTCTCTTCCGCGGCCGCTCGGCTTTTCTGCTCAAAGCGCCTGGCAGAGCTCGCTCCAGCTGAACTGTTCTCCGCGAAGCAAACGCCCCCTAGGGAGGGGCAGGGTGGGAGCAGGCAGCCGGATTAGCCTGACAGCCCCGCGACAGGGCCCCCGAGAGCCCCTGGGCCCCCAGCGCCTGCTTCCCGGCTCCCAGACGGTTTTCAAGTGTCCATCAGAGACAGCTCCAACTGGAAGCATTTCTGCGACCCGGGCCTTTTCTCCCCTGTGCACACCGCGGCCTCCCTTGTGAGATATTTGCAGGAAAAAAAAAAGCACAAATGTGGATTTCCTTCACCCCCACCCAAGGTCATTTGCCTTCTCAGAGAAGCCCACTGCCTTGTTTAAAACACCTTCTCTTCCGCCCTCGCTGAAGGGCTCCTGGCCTTGGAGGCAACTTCTAAGTTTGTTGTTTCCTTTGCTCATTCTCTTTTCTGTCTCCCTTACCATCCTGAAATGCGAGCTCTGGGAGAACGAGGGTCCGCTCTTTCTGTTGCAAAACGTCCCTCCCTAGCTCATAGCAGATGCTTAAGATGCATTTGTTGGGTGAATCCATCAACGAGAAAGAACTCACTCAGGAAGCAGGACCTCTTAGGATTTTCTACCTGGACCCTGAGGCGCCTGACTGGAGTGACAGACTCTGGGCGACCCTGGAGGTCAAGGGTCTCTGAATCTCCCGGTCCTTCCTCATCTCAAAGGCCTGGATCACCATCAGAGCTCAGTGTGTCTGTTAACTGAATGTCAGCCAAATAAGCCAATCAATGCCACCCCCCCACCCCCACCCCACAGCCTCGAAGGCAGATTCTCGTAGAGACAAAATGGATTCTATTCAAGGCAGTTCCAGTCACCTTTCTAGATGTGGGAAATCCTCATGTCTCAGACCTTTCCCGTTATATAAGAGCAGAGGGTGGGCTGGAAAGGGAAGAGATACATACAGTCAACAGCTAGGAAACAACAGCATGATTCTGCCTCTCTGACTGAGGTGGGTGAGAATTCCTCTAGTAGAGAAACTGCTTCCTGAGCAGCAGGTGTCTAGAGAACTGGCGTGTGTGTGTGTGTGTGTGTGTGTGTGTGTGTGTGTGTGTGTGTGTGCTTGCAAGCTGTTCCAATGAGCAGAGAGGCAGAGAATGCCTGGGGTGCCAGAGAATGCTGACTGGAGCCAGGGAAGGAAGACCTAAGAAGGATTTGGCCTTGAGTGTGCAGAGGAAGCAGAGGCCAAGTCATGGAGGCCCATGCCAACACTCTGGGGTTCTGCTCATGTTTCAAGACTTATTTATTTATTTATTTATTTATTTATTTATTTATTTATTTATTTATTTATTTATTTATTTGAGACAGGCTCTCTCTATGTAGCCCCTCCTGTCCTGAAACGGGCTATGGAGACCATGCTGGCCTCAAGTTCACAAAGATCCACTTACCTCTTGATTCCTGAGAGCTTAGATTAAAGGAGTGTACCACACCATGCCTGCCCCCCCCGGCCCCCCCTCCCCCAGATTTTATTTGTTTGGTTTGGTTTTTGGAGAGAGGGTTTCTCTGTGTAGCCCTGGCTGGTGTGGAACTAGCTCTGTAGACCAGGCTGGCCTTGAACTCAGAGATCTGCCTGCCCTCTGCCTCCTGGATCACTGGGATTAAAGGTGCGCACTACCACTCCTGGTTAATTTTTTAAAAAATGTATCTGTGTTTTGCCTGCACATATGTCTGTACACTGTATACATGCTGGTGCTCTCAGAGGTCAGAAGAAAGCATCAGAACTGGAGTTACAGATGGTTGTGAACCACTATGTGGGTGCTGGGAATAGAACCCGGGTCCTCTGCAAGAGCAGTACATGCCCTTAAACACTGAGCCATCCCTACAGTTCCACGTTCCAAGATTTTTAAGCCAGGGGAGTAAATGAGTCAGATGTGAGTCTGAGAAATGTGATTCAAGGTCTGTTGGTGGAGACAGAAAGAGCCCAACAAATTAGTTTACAAATTAGTGAGTGAATAGGGAGAAGAAGGAGAAGTCTGTGTCAGGCCAAGTGCTGAGTGATGACCACCTGAGGTGGGGTAGGGGCAGCAGGACCAGAAAAGGGAACTACTCCAAGAGACTAAGGGGAATTAAAGGCTAGGGCTGATTAGGGATGTGTGTGTGTGTGTGTGTGTGTGTGTGTGTGTGTGTGTGTGCAAGTGCGTAGGTGTATACACACATGCGTGTCTTGGAGTGAAACACCAGGAAAGAAAGAGCGATCCATCATGCCTTCCAAGTCCTGGTTGCTCACTAGAAGAGGTGAGTGAGTGATGGCATCAGAGGCCGGAGCAGGAAACTTACCCATGGGATCTTTTGATAGCTCTGCTTTGGAGGTACACCACATTGACGCCCATCTCGGTGATGTGTTGCATTTTTAAAAATTTGTTCATTTTAATGTACATATTTTTGCCACGGGTGTTGGGTCCCCTGAAGCTGGCATCACAGACAGTTGTGAGCTGCCATGTGGGTGCTGGGGTTTGAACCCGGGTCCTCTAGAAGAGAGCAGTCTGTGCTCCTAACCTCTGAGCTATCTCTCCAGCCCCGGATTTTAGTTTTTAACGTTCAGAACATTCTGCTAATGTCCCTCAGGCAGAGGAATACATAGGCCTAAGCTTTATTAGAAACGGGGGGAGACTTGAAGCATATGTGTGTCAAAATGGTAGCATTAATCTTAGAATGGATGGAGGGAGGTAAAAGGGGATTATAGATACATTCCTAGGGGACCCCCACATCAAGGAGACAAATGGGAGTGAGAGAGTCTTCCTAAAAGATAGTTGTGGTAGTTTGAATGATATGGCCCATAGGCTCATGTATTGAATGATTGGTCTTTAGTAGACAGAACTGTGTGGGAAGGATTAGGAGGTGTGGCCTTGTTGGAGGAAGTGTGTCCTGGGGATGCCATTCCCAGTTGGCTCTCTCTCTCTCTTTGCCTCATGGTTGTGGTCTCAGGATGTGAGGTCCCAGCTTCTGCTCCAGTGCCATGCCTGCCCGTCCGCTGCCATGCTTCCCGCCACGATGGCCGTGGACCCTAACCCTCTCCTGCCAGCCTCCAAATTAAATGCTCTCTTTTGTAAGTTGCCATGGTCATGGTGTCTTTTCACACCAATTGAAAAGTAACTAAGGCAACTGGACACAGAAAAAGGACTGAGAAAAAAAAATAGAAAAAAACCCTGAAGCATTATATAGGCCGGTTCACCCAGAAAGGTCTGTCATATTTAGCAAATAAAATACAGGACACCTAGCAAATTTGAATTTCATATAAGCAAAAGAATTTAGTATCGTTTCGCCTCCAATATTATGTGAATGTGCATAAACACTTGTTTGTTTAGAATTCAAATTTAATTGGTGTCCTCTGTCTAACCTGGTTCTTCCTGAGTGCGATAACTACTCAGAGCTCCAGCACATCACCCGCCCTAGACGTGGAGAAGCTGGACTTGGAGGTGGAACTGTCCATGACCACAGAGTCTGCGGGGGGCCCTGCAAAGGAAGTCAGGTTTTCTGAATGCAAAGTGGGGTGCTGACTTCTGTGTGTAGGGTGCTGTCTCCTCTAAGTGGGGTGCTGACTTCTGTATGTGGGGTGCTGTCTCCTCTAAGTGGGGTGCTGACTTCTGTGTGTGGGGTGCTGACTGCTGTATGTGGGGTGCTGACTTCTGTGTGTGGGGTGTTGATTTCTCTAAGTGGGGTGCTGACTGCTGTATGTGGGGTGCTGACTTCTGTGTGTGGGGTGCTGATTTCTCTACGAGAGGTGCTGACTTCTGTGTGTGGGGTGCTGACTGCTGTATGTGGGGTGCTGACTTCTTTATGTGGGGTGCTGACTGCTGTATGTGGGGTGCTGCCTTCTCTAGGTGTGTCTCACAGCTCCAGGTGATGACGACATTTGATGGGACTACTGGGAGGACCTGGAGCTCTCCGTGGACAGCAGCTGCAGTCTAGGTGGAGCTATTATCGCTGGGATCAATGTTTATTATTATTTTGGTGGTGGGAATTGAACCTAGAGCCTCACGCACACTACGTAAGCACTCTATCGCTGAGCTATATCCCCAGCTACTAGACAGAGTTGTTAGAGACCTACCTCTGAGGGTCCCATATCAGGACTGGACCAAAGGAGGAGGGCACGAGGCATTTGCCTGAGGAACACATCATTTATTTGCCCTTTTATTGCTCTAGAATTCTAAGTAATTGGAAGTAGTGGAGGAAGGGGCATATTGGAAAAGAAGGGCCATTAAAAAAATTCTGTCTAGTTTTTAAAATATTAAGAAAAAGCTGGGCGTAGTGGTACATGCCTTTAATCCCAGCACTGGGCAGGCAGAGGCAGATGGATCTCTGTGAATTTGAGACCAGCCTGTTCTATAGAGTGAGTTCCAGGATGGCCAGAGAAACACAGAGAAATCCTGTCTTGAAACAAAAAAACCCATGGTTAGAAACACACACAGTATCAAATTCTTCATCTGTTTTTTTTTTTTTTTTTTTGGTTTGTTTTTCAAGACAGGATTTCACCGTGTTGTGTAGTCCTGGCTGTTCTGGATCTCACTTTATAGACCAGGCTGGCCTCGAACTCACAGAGATCCGCTTGCCTCTGCTGCCCAAGTGCTGGGATTAAAGGCGTTCACCACCACACCTGGACTCTTTCTCGTTCTTAAAGTAATTACCTTACTTAAAGATTGTGTGTATGTGTGCTTATGTTTATGCACGAAAACGAATATAGGTGTCCACAGAGGCCACAGGTCCCCCTGCAGCTGGAGTTACAGGTGGTTGGGAGTTGCCCAGGATGGGTGCTGGGAATGGAACTCTGGTCCTCCACAAGAGCAGCACACACTCTTGACTCCAGGCCCCTTTCTTTCTTGAGTCTCACGGTGTCATCCTGGAGGGCCTCTGAACTCCAGGAACCCCCCTCCTCCTCCAGCCTTCCTTGAGCATACACGTGCCTTCTCACACCCTGCTAGAGGATGCGCCGGTGTGTTGGCTCTGAGAATCAAACCGAGAGCCTTAGGCATGATAGGCAAGCTCTCTGCCAAGAGGGGCCATTTTTATACTGGGATACAGGGCTGGATTCTCACCCAGGGGCATTCAGGAGTCAAATCCTAAGCTGTCTGGACACAGTCCCAGCAAACCGTATTCCTTAGAATGTGGCTGTGCTGGCAGGCAGCATTTCACCTGAAAACCTACAACAGAAGTGTAAAGGAGGAATCTTCTAAAAGGAATACTGCTTAGGAGACAGATGTCTGAAAGAAATGCAGAGAAGCCCCAAGCCTGGAGCTTTTTATTGTGTTTAAGGTTGGAGATTTATAAGGCCCCCATCAATAACTACAGCTCACTGGTAACATGGAAGATCTAAAAGGCTTGGAGAACCCTTTGGATTCCTGCATCTCTTAATTTCAGAAAACTTTCCCCTTATTTCATATTATTACCTGTTGCTGTGGTTTCCATGTGTCCCCTGGATTCTGTGTGTTAAAAGTATTCCACAATGCCATAGAGTTGAGACCTTGAAAAGGTGACTAGGTCCCAAGGGGCCTGCCTTCACAAATGGACAATGTCATTATTGCAGGAGTATATTTGTTGTAAAGGTGACTTCGGCGGCAGGAGAGACCACTCAGTAGTTAAGGATTGTTGACGTTCTTGCAGAGGGTCCAAGGTCAGTTCTCAGCACCCACATCAAGTGGCTTACAATCACCTGTAACTCCAGCTCCAGGGCATTTGATGCCCTCTCTGGCCTCTGAGGCCACCTGCACACACACACACACACACACACACACACACACACACACACACACTTGTCTTTAGAAAGTGCCTTTAGCCTTTCCCTGCTCTCTTTCTTGCCCATATGTGCCTGCTTGTTCTTCTGCCTGTGGTCGTGGGACAGCATAGCATGACATCTATGGCCAGAGTGACAACCCCACACTCCTCCCTTGCACAGAGACATCTGAGTTCATGGCCTTGGCCTGGGATAAGATCTGTAACCTCTTAGGTTTCATTCCAGGAATCACTGTTGATGCATTTGTAAGACTCTGAGCTCACTGTTGGGGACTGAATGGGCTCTCAGTCCGCGAAAGCTGTGTCTCATTTTCTTTCCTGTGTGAGAAGATGTCAGGCCATTGGTGAAGCTTTCTCTGGGTGTGGCGTTTCCATCTGAAGGAACGTGCCTCAGCCTTCCCCTTCATATTGACACTACCTGGAGCAAAGGTTGTTTTTGTTAACGTAAGGGTGTTTGTCAACAGTAAGGAAGAAAGGGAGAGACGCTTGTTGATTTAAAGGTTGAATAGTCGGTCTGAATAGACAGACACAATCCACTTGAGGTGATTTGTGAAATGGCCACCTTGCCAGAAGTAGACCTTGCCTTTGGAACAGTTCGTTTGCCGCTTACGGGTGAAAGTGATCTGAGTCACCAATCAGATTTGTTCGTGGCACAGCGGGGGAATTCCCACCAGCAAGCTTGGTTTTGAGACTTTCTGGGGTGAGCTGGTCCATCTTCTCCCCTTTCCTTCTCTGCAGAGGGATGCAGCAGCTCAGCCAGGTGGCAGCATGCAACAGCAACAGGCCGACAGACACCTCTGGAGATGCTCTGTGCACACTCCCCTCTTCCCATCTTTTATCGGGGCAAACCCAGGCCATAGCCTCTCCCCCAGCTTCCCACTCTCTGGCAGCCTTCAGCTCAAAACCACAGAGGGCAGGAGGTTGGGAGAGAGAGAAAGAAGTTGGGAAGACAGAGTGAGAGGGGATGTGTGAGTCTGGGTGGGGATATGACGGAATTTGGGGGAGAGGTAGAGGGTTTAATGGGAAAGCTTTCCGTGAAGCTTAGAACACAGAGTGTTCAGTTTTACAGAGTGAAAGTTGGCTCTGAAGATGTGGCCAGAATACCAAACTGCCACCACACATTCCCAACCCCTTCTTCTTTCCCATCAACTTGTTTTTCAATAGTTGAAACAGACACCCATCACTTCTGCAGCCCAGGAATTCTAGGAAGAGAGGAATGGTTGTCATTCAGTAACTCCCAGCCCATCTCTGAAGGCCAGGGAGGGAGCCTCGTCCCAAATTCTCCACTGCAGGACCAGTAGAAGAAAGGCGTTAGCGTAAGATGGAGAGAGAGCATCGAACGTACCTCACATTAGCAGACAATATTGCCTTGATTGCAGACAACACACATGAATTGAATTGATAAAGGAATCTTCCCATCAAAGCCAGAAATGAGCGGAAATTAACTTTAACAAAGTAAGTGACTGCATGGAAAGACAGATAGAAGGAGCCCACTGTATCCTCCGCGTGTCGCCGCCGCAGAAGAGCAAAGTGTCCGGCCCATCAGCGAGCACGAGAATGATTAATAAACACTTATGGGGACATTCATCTGACAGGGACTGACAAAGCCCTCCAATGATAGGGAGAAGGGGGCATTTCTCTTGATAGATGTATCTGAAATGCTCATTTACTCCTTTTTGATGGATTTAAATGTCCAGGTAGTCTTTCTCCATAGAAATTGATTTGGAAATGGTGCTGGGTTAAAAAGAAGGGATAGAGACTTAACTACATCGGCGTGGAAGGAAATGTATTCACCCTTGTCATCAATGCACAGATTGAGACGTGAGGAGGCTGGGAAAGGACTCACTCCTTCTCGGATCTACAGCAAGCTAGACCGGCATGAAATCACCCTGTAAATGGCATTAGTGATTAAATACTGCACAGGTCTTTTTCTTCCAAGTCCAAAACAGGTGCTGGGCAGAAGTAGCCAACATAAGTCCCTCTGTTGCAGGCAAAACACTCATACGTACAAAAATAAAATAAATCTAAAAAGAAACAAAATGGCATTGGATAGAAAGAGAAATTCTTCAATCCATCACTCACAGGTAACTACCACTACTTTGGCTTATTTTATTCCAGATTTTTGTTATTGTCGTTGCTGTTCTAGATCCTGGGAATAGACCCTGGACCTTTATGTGTATGCAAATATCCTAAAGAAAGTCATTATTCTGTGTGCTAACAACAGACATCCCCCAGGCCTTGTATATGTTAGACAAGTGCTCTGCCACTGAGCTAAATCTTTAGCAAGATCCCCACCCCTACCCCATAGATTTTTCCATGTGGAAAATAGATCATATATTTATTAGAATTTGGTACTTTTTATTTAATAAAATACTTTTACTCATTAATATAACCAGTTCAAATAACATTTATTTATTTATCTATCTATTTATTTATTGACAGGCTTTCACTGTGCAGTCCTGGCTGGCCTGGAACTTGCTCTGTTGACTAAGCTGGCCTGAAGCTCGCAGAGATTCTTCTGCTTCTGTCTCTCGAGTGCTGGGATTAAAAGTGTGCACCACAACACTGGACAGCCAAAATAACATTTGAAATACCCATGGATGGTTTCATTGTACAGATCCACACAACTAAGGATGGGCATGATATCTCGTCCCTGCAATCTCAGCTCTCAGGAGTCTGAGACAGAAAGAGAGCATTGTGAGTTTGAGATCAAATGAGTGATATAGTGAGATCTGGGACAGCTTGCTCTACAGGATGATGCCCTGTCTTAAACAAACAAACAAACAAACAAACAAACAATTTTTTTTTTCTGAGACAAGGTTTCCCTTTGTAACCCTGGCTGTCCTGGAACTCACTCTGTAGACCAGGCTGGCCTCGAACTCACAGAAATCCTCCTGGCTCTGCCTCCCGAGTGCTGGGATTAAAGGCGGGCACCACTGTGCCCAACAACAAACCAACAATTTAGCCTATTGCTTGTTATTAGGCATTTAGAAATGTTTTAACTGTTTAATATCATAAATAACTAAATGTTTGCAAACCACTCTTCTAACTTACAGTTCACATGCCAATAAATGCTGTGGGGATAACTCCTAAAGCCGGGGAATCAAAACCGACTCCTATTGTGAAGGCTTGGAGTGTATGCAGCTTCTCTGAATATTTCAATTTACATTCTGCCCCCAGGATTCCAGAATATGTATTTCCCTAAATTGTCGACAACTTCCAACATTGAAATTTTGCCTTGTTTTTACTGCTATGAAAAATGGAAAGTTAGTTAAGGGATGTTATTTTTCACTCAGGGAACTTACTGATAAAACAGTTACAGAGCCAAGTAATTCCCTTCTAAAAGGTGTTGGTCATGGTTTAACATGGCTAGAAATATACATGCCATATATAGGGACACAGGGGAAGAAAATCTGTAATATTCCTTATGTTGGTAAATGGCTGATTCTGTAAATGGGATAGAAACCCACCTCTGCCCCATTTCAGACCCAAGCATGGTTGTCTCAAGCACCTCCAAAACCTCCCCTCTGGGTCAGGATGGGCCCTTGGCTCTGTAATGGAGAGGGGAAAATCACAAACATCTAAGGGTCTTAAAAACATTGTGCCCTTGAGAACATCAAGAGGCACACCGTTTCCAAATGAGGTTGTCCCTGCTTATCCCGTAGCATAAAACTATCTGCTGTGGGAACAAGAAGCCTCTCCATGGAGAAACCGCTCTGCACGCTGGAACTGGCTGCCTCAGCAAGCTCCCCCTCCCCATCAGTTTCTGCGTGATTTTGTAAGCACTATTTGGTGATGTTACTTCAGCTGGCTCTCTCAGTTGGGCTACTCCAGGGATCTCTGCTGGATGCCATGGACACAGGATCTGATGATGTTTTGTTGTCTGTCTGCTGCTTCTCTCCACTCGTGACTTGCTATTGATTGTTTTGCTTTTGCTTGCTACAGGCTTACTAAACTCACTCCTACAAATCCAGAAGCATGGCTACCTCGGATGATTCTTCTTACTGTGTAGAACAGCATTCAATCCAAACTTGGTGATTGTCTTAGGGTTTCTACTGCTGTGAAGAGACACTATGACCAGGGCAACTCTTACAAAGGAAAATATTTAATTGAGGCTGGCTTACTGTTCAGAGGTTTAGTCCATTATTGTCATGGTAGTGTGCAGGCAGACATGGTGCTGGAGAAGGAGCTGAGAGTTCTATGTCTTGATCCACAGGCAGCAGAAGCAAGTGTGTGCCATACTGGCCATAGCTTGAGAGTCTGAGACCTCAAAGCCCACCCCTACAGTGACACACTTCCTTCAACAAGGCCATCCCTACTCCAACAAAGCCATACCTCCTAATAGTGCCGCTCCCTGTGGGCCTATGGGGGCCGTTTTCTTTCAAACCACCACAGAGGTGAAATAGATGGTAGCCTCAGAGCTCCAGTGTCCTGTGATTGCAGCTCACCCACCAAGAAGCTTAGTTGCCTAGCCTTGGCATCCAAACTGATCTTGTCACTTGTCTTGGCCAGTGACAATAAAGGTGATAAGGCACTCATTACAAGCCCTATATACTCCTGTGATCTCTAGGAGCCCTTCCTTCACCTTGAGGACAAATCCAAGCTAGCCACGAGGAGGTTCAGAGGTTGTTGTGTGACACTATTCTTTGAGAGACATGAACAATATCTACTAACCTCAGATGAGAAATTGACAACAGAGGAAGTATGGACACCACCGACGTCCCACGTGGTGAACTGGTGAGTTCTATTGGTGTTACTTAAAGGAATATGGGTGAGGGGTTACTTACAGGAGCAGAAATGCTTCAAAGACAATGGTGTCACCAAAGACCACCCCAACACGGGTGACGAAAGCTGGAAACCTGGAGCACACTGCACAGTGTGCAGGAAGTTCAACAGGTTGGAGAGTGTCCTTTTCAGGCAGATCAGTTGGACAGAGCTCCTTCTACTCATCTTGGTTAGTCTCTGCTTAGAGGTTGGTCTCTGACTCTTCCAGGTAGCTTGGCCCAATCTCTGCTTCCAGGCATCTCAGCTTGGCAGAGTGTCTCTCAGTAGACCTTATTGCTTATGTATGCTTGGGGAGGGAGGGGCCTAGTGTATGTGGTAAGTTTCAGGGACTTCCTGGAGCCTTTGAATTGTGTGCTTTCTGAACTTAAGGGGCTTCCCTGCCGGATGGAATGTTTCACCCCATTTTTAATACATCCCAAGTCTTAGTGAGACCCCTGTAAGATAGAGGCTTTGGAGGAAATTGCTACACAGGAGAGGTCATGTAGAACAGAAGCTACCTTAGCCAAGGCTCACCTAGACCAATTGGCTCCCAGAGGGCCTGCCAACTGCCTGAGGATACATCAGTACACCCAACAGTTATAAGTCAAGCCAAGCCCAGATGAGCACAACCATGCAGCCTAGCCATACAGTGATTGTGATTTACAAATGCTCCTTCTGCTCTTCCTACTTCTTTTCCTTCTTCTTTTCTTTTCTTTTTGGATTTTTGAGACAGGATTTCTCTGTGTAGCCCTGGCTGTCCTGGAACTCACTCTGTAGACCAGGCTGTCCTTGGACTCAGAGATCCACCTGTCTCTGTCTCCCGAGTGCTGGGATTAAAGGCGTGTACCACCACTATCCAAGCTTACAAATGCTCTTAACTTGTATTAAAATGGATACAAAGTCCTTTGAGCTAAGTCTTGGAAAAGGAGTGGAATTTAGAAGGCTCTGTCTGTTGAGTTACTATGTGAGGAAGCTCGTAGTGTCAGTGTGGATCTATCCTTAATATTCATCTTTAGGGGCTATGATTGGCATGATGAAAACTGGTTGGCATTTGAGAATCTGTTAACAGTGCTTTATCTTAGCCTGTAACGATTTACTATTGTTAAATTTGTTGTAAATGGAGGCAGAGTTTTCTCGTCCCGACCGCCGCCGGTTCCCAAATAAACACACACAAGCTTACATTAATTACAAAATGCTTGGTCAATAGCTCAGGCTAACTAGCTCTTATATTTAAATTAACCCATTTCTATTAATCTATGTGTTGCCTCGTGGCTCGTGGCTTTATCTGTCCTGTAGCGTTTTGCTTCTTGGGCAGCTCACTGGTGTCTCTCCGGACTCCACTCTTCTTCCTCCCAGTCCTCAGTGTGATTGTCCCATCAACTTTATTCTGCCTTGCTATAGGCCAATCAGTTTTATTATTAGCCAATGAGAGTAATACATATCCACAGTATACAGAAGGATTATCCCACAGCAGTTTGTAGCAATAAGTGTTATTTTAACTTCTCATTTTCATTCTTTTGTTGTTGCTGTTTCTGTAGTACGGGGAGTGGAACCCAAGGCCATGTGCCTGCTGTGCAGGCACTGAACTACTGACCATGTCCTGGCTGCTTTGGTAATCAGACCCCAGCTGCCAGCTCCACATACCCAAGACAGCACAGATAAGTCTACGTTGGTTTGCAGGGGTGGGGTGGGGGGAGGGGGCGGCAGCTGTTAGTGAAATGACGTTTGTAGGAAATACAGTGAATTCTGCCTGCCTCCATGGTTGATATCTCTGACACTGGACCTGTCAAATTTACACACTTCAGAAGAAATCTCCATCAGTCCTCAGGTTATTTTTCCTTTCTTTCTTTTGTGGTGGATGTTGCTTATTTGTCTGACTGTCTGGTTTTCGGTGCTGCTGGTGGAACCTGGGGCCTTGCACGTGTTAGCCAAGTGCTGTGACACTGAGTTATACCCCCAACCCAATTCCTGGAATCGTGTGCGCGCGTGCGCGCGCGCGTGTGTGTGTGTGTGTGTGTGTGTGTGTGTGTGTGTGTGTGTGTGTGAGAGAGAGAGAGAGAGAGAGAGAGAGAGAGAGAGAGGAGAGAGAGAGAGAGAGGTAAATATTTAGTATCTCTCTCCAGGAACTATCCACCTGTTTTTAAATTTTCATTATTATTTATTTGTTTGTTTTGTTTTTTGAGACAAGGTTTCTCTGTGTAGCCCTGGCTGGCCTGAAACTCACTCTGTAGACCAGGCTGGCCTCCAACTCACAGAGATCTGCCTGTCTCTACCTCGCCAGTGCTGGGCTGACAAGCTCACAACATCATGCCTGGCTTTCTACATGAGTGCTGGGGATGAAACTCAGTTCTTACACTTGTCCAGCAGTCCTCTACTAACTGATCTGCCTCCCCAGTCCTCTGACCCCTGACCCTGCCACACGCCCTGGATCCTGTGCTGCAACAGAAGTCTGGCAATTTTACATGATACCATCATTGACATTCAGAGACCCAGAAAGTATAAATGGCCTCATGAATCTTTATGGATGTTTTTGCATGTGTATGTGTGTGAATGTTTGCATATGTGTAAAAGGTGTAGGTGCAGATGTAGCAGGCTTTCCTTGGGCCACCAACCAGCTCCCAAATAAAGACACAGAGATTCATAGTTATGAATGCTCGGTCTTAGCTTGGGCTTGTCCCACTAGCTCTTATAACTTAATTTTTTTTTTTTTTTTTTTTTTGGTTTTTCGAGACAGGGTTTCTCTGTGTAGCTTTGTGCCTTTCCTGGAACTCATTTGGTAGTCCAGGCTGGCCTCGAACTCACAGAGATCCGCCTGGCTCTGCCTCCTGAGTGCTGGGATTAAAGGCATGCGCCACCACCGCCTGGCCTTATAACTTAATTTAACCTGTTTCTCTTCATCTACATTTTGCCTCAAGGCTTTTTACCTTTCTTTCATTCTGTATGTCCTACACATCTTTACATTGTTAAAAGAACGCAGCATAAATAAACATATTACATAGTTAAACACATATTCTTTTTTTTTTTTTTTTTTTTTAAGATTTATTTATTATGTATACAGTGTTCTGTCTGCACATATCCCTGCAGGCCAGAAGAGGGCACCAGGTTTCATTACAGATGGTTGTGATCCACCATGTGGTTGCTGGGAATTGAACTCAGGACCTCTGGAAGAATAGCCAGTGCTCCTAACCGCTGAGCCATCTCTCCAGCCCTAAACACATATTCTATTCTACAACATGCGGAGGCTGACACTGGGTGTTGATCACTCTCCATTTTATGTATTTAGGCAGTCTCTTATTTGAACTCTGTGCTCACTGAGTCAGCTAGTCTCGTTAATCAGCTTGTTCTAGGGACTCCCCTGCCGCTGACTCCTGAGTGCCGGGATTATAGGTGAGCTGCTAGACCTACGGTTGCCAGGGATCTGAGCTCCAGTCTGTGGCAAGTGCTTCAAGCACTGATCCACCATCTTGGTTTTAGACATCCGTGCATACCAAGGAGCCACATGCAATTCATGACTGTTCTGTGCTGGACACCTCACCCCATCCCGGGGACACAGCACTCCTGTGATGTGTCCCGTGAAGACTCATGAATTAGAGGTGTGGCCCTCATCCTGTTGCTTTATTGGGACATGGTGGGACACTTGAGGAAGTGTCCTATTGGAAGGACATTAGGTCATTGTAGGCATGGCTGTGAAGTGGACATTGGGACAACAGCCTCTTCTTGTCTACTTGGCTTCCTGGACACCATGTTGTGAGACGCCTTCAGCCTTTTCCCCTTTTACATTGACTATCTCAGGTATCTGGTGGCAGTAATGGAAGGCTAAGTAACACACTTAGGAGGTCTGATGTCCTCCAAGATTTCCAAGGATCTTGCAGCCTGTTCCCCTCAAGTTTCCCTCCTTTCTGCACAGCCTCTCCCCCACCTCTCAGCTCCGTCTTCCTTCAGCTTTCTCTAAGGTGCTCCAGCACAGGCTTCTTGCATATAGCCATGTTTTCTTCTTGTGTTCTTTTGACACAGAGCTTCTCTACATAGCCCTGGCTGGCCTAGAACTCACTACGTAGATCAGGCTAGACTCAAACTTATAGAGATTCACCTGCTTCTGCCTCCTGAGTGCTGGGATAAAAGGTGTGTGCTACCATGCTCACCCCCTTAAATGCACACACACACACACACACACACACACACACACACACACACACACACATTGTTTTTTCAAGATAGGGCTTCTCTGCATAGCTTTGGTTGTTCTGGAACTTGCTTTGTAGACCAGGCTGGCCTTGAACTCATAGAAATTCACCTGCCTCTGCCTCCAAGTGCTGGAACTAAAGGCATGTGCCACCACTGGCCACCCAGTGACTTTAAGGGAGGATTTTCTGACCTTTTTGACCCTTTTTCAAGGTTCATCCAATTCGCAAGGGCTTTTCAGAGCAGTTCCTATTTCCCTTGATACATTTTTTTCTTGCTCTTTAAAAAAAAATTGTGTGTGTGTATATGTGTGTGTGTGTGTGTGTGTGTGTGTGTGTGTGTGTGTGTAATAGCCTCCAAAGGCCAGAAGAGGGCAGCAGATCCTCTGGAGCTGGAGTTTCAAGTAGTGAGCCACCTGATAGCGGTGCTTGGGAACTGTATGTGGGTCCTCTGAAGATCAGCAAGTGCTCTTAACACCTGAGCCAATTTCCTAGTCCCTACTTTTTCTCACTCAAGATAGAGAGTCTTGCTGTATAGTCCACATGACTAGAACTCAATATGTCACCCAGGCTGGGGCTTGAACCTGCAGTCCTCTAGCCTCTGCTTTCTAAGTGCTCAGATCACAGGCCTGCATCTCCATGCCTAGCTGGATGATGTTGTGAACTCAGCACATGCGTGAGCACTAATTAGTTCCTCATGTCATAAAGGACCAATATAAATGGTCACTATTGTTTAAGACTGAAGAGTCTTTCAAAGAAAAAGCGCTGGTGTTCCATCACGAATATGATAATAATACTAAGGGCAAAGACCACACATTTACCTCCCTCCATTAGGCAAAATCAGTAGAGACGCAAAGTCCCCGCTAGTCTAGGCTTCTGCTTAGGAGTGGGCTGTTGGAACAAGGTGCCTTTCCTGCCTGCTGGTTGCCATCTCTGTGACTCTGAGATGCCAGGCTTGGAGGCTGGGTTTGGATTCTCACGTGGCAGGAAGGCTGTGATGGATGGAGGTCCAGTTGAAGTCTGAGCCAAGATGAGGTGGGCTGCTGTGCCTGCCAGTTGGGGGCTGGATTTTTCTCAGGCCACTTTTTAGCTTGCTGTAAACTCACGACTGTGTCCATGAAGTGGGGGCAGAGCTGCTGACAGAGCGGCTTGTGAGTCACAGGCCACCATGGTAGAGCTCTCTGAACGATGGGGTTCCTGGCTTGTCCAGGCAGTTGGGGGATGGGGTGGGCCCTGGTCTTATTCTGAAGTTTCCTACTTTAGGTATCAAGGGAAAGTTGCTGGAAGATGTGGATTCCACCCACAGAAGGCTCTGGCAGGGAAGTGGTTCTTACCCTAACTGTGAGATGTTTAAAAGGAAGAAGGATTGCCTGACTCAGCCCTCACCCCACCCCCCATGCTCAGGACTGGAACAGCCATAGACTGAGAGGCCCAGCCACCTTGACAACTGTGTGAGAGGCTCTTCCTTCAATGCCAGAAAAGTTCTTCTGCTGTGGAAGAATCCTTCTGTACACTGTGTATGAATATATGTCGCTATGATTGGCTTAATAAACAAGCTGACTGACCAGTAACTGAACAGGATAAAGTTAGGCAGGAAAGCCAAACTGAGAATGATGGGATGAGGAAGGGCGGAGTCAGTGGAGTCTCCAGCCAGATGGAGAACCAGTTGGACACACAAAATGGGATAGAGGTAAAAGCCATGAGCCTCAGGGCAACACATAGATTAATAGAGATGAGTTAGATTGTAAGAGCTAGTTAGTAACAAGCCTGAGCTATTGGCCGAGCATTTGTAATTTCTATTAAGTCTCCAAGTCAGTTATTTGGGAAGCGGCTGCCGGTTATTTGGGAGCAGGCAGTGGGACAGGAAACTTCCACCTACATTTTCCCCTCTTGGGTAGTGTGGCCAAGGCAGCCAGGCTCATCTCCTTCTCCACATCACTAAAGTCAGGCAGCCACAAGGGTTAGCAGGGATTTGAACACTGGTCCCTCTTACTCAGCCTCTACTACAGGCACCTGCTTTTCATGGAGACACAGGAGCCGTGTACCAGGAGACTCTAGTCAGGCATGTCCAACCTGAAGCTCATGGGCTGCGTGGGTCCCAGGATAGCCATAAAGGTGGCTCAGCACAATTGTGACTGACAATGTCGGACCTCAGGGTCAAAAGGTTGGACACCCAGGGGAAGGGATGAAGAGGAGATACTGTGGATAGTGCTGCTTCCTCTTCCTGGAGGTGCCTGTGAGGCAGCTAGGAACACCATTAGGAGGCAGTCTCTGTCACTGGCTGCTGGTGCAGCCTCAGCCTCCCCCAGCCCCTCAGAACTGAGAACTTAAAGTTACGCTTCCTAGACTGCCATTGGGAGAAGCAAACTATTGCCTCACTCTAGGCTAAAGCAGCTTTCTTAGTGTGGTTTGTGTTGCTATAACAGAATACCTGAGGCTGGGCAAGCTTTAAAGAAAAGAACCTTTTTAAGAGGGACTTGTGGCTCACTTGCTCTAAATTCCTGTCCAGTAAAAAAAAAAAAAAAAAAAAAAAAGGAAATATATTTGGCTTGAGATCTAAAAGTTGGAAAATCCAAGACTTAGAGGCCACATCTGGCAAGGCCTTCCTTCTGTATCATTCCAGGAGAAACAAAGACAAGAAAAGGCAAGCGCAGGTGAGCAAGAGCAGGCCAAGCACGGTTTTTAATTACAAATCCACTTTCAAGGTAGCTAACCCATTCCTGTAACATCGTCCCTGCCCTCAGAAACTATGCCTCTCACTAAGCTCTGCCTCAGGGACTTCCACTGGCAATTCAAACTTCTAATAAGTGAGCCTGGAGGAGCATTTTGAAATCAGAGCAGCGTATGAGTGCAGTCATCTCAGAATGGAGTGCTCGGCAATGGAGGGACTGTCCTTCAGCCATCAGAAGCATGATGAGGCAGGTTCTTTCTTTTAGACACTATCAAGTACAGGCAAGGCAAGGTAGGAACCGAGAAGCGCTATTGGTGCCCACTCAGAAGGCCCCACACGGAACAGGAAGGGCCAGAGGAGGACCTGGAGAAGGTGTCAGAGGTTGGAGCTGAGAACTTGAACAAGAAGGCGACGTTTGGTGTGTAGCAGAAAAGACATGTTTTGGAAGGGAGGACACACAAGGCAGATGGGAAGGCCTGTTTCCTAGACACTGATGCATGTCTCGGAGGCTCGGAGAAATTGCTCTGGCTTCCTTATTCCCAGGACGGAAACTATACACTCATCTGATAGGGCCAGTTTGAGGAGTCCGTGAGACAATATGGGAGAAGTCACAGAACAGAGTCCTTGATGACACCACGTATGGTAAGCATTTGGTCTCTTCCCACCACCCCCCATGCGTCACAGGCTCTGCATCACTGGTGCCCCGTCTCCTTGTAGCCATAATATGGTGGCTGGCAGGTGACAAAGGTCCACTGTGTCTATGCTGGCAGGTGATTCCCAAGTGGGATTCACTTGCCTCTTTTTCTCTGCTAGTGTCCTGACTTCTTATCCCTTCTCTTCACAGGCAGAGTCCCAGCCTCGGGCCCTCCCCTCAATGCTTTCCAGCCTCAGTTCACCTCCCTAAGGCACGTAACCCTAACCGTCTCCCCTAGGGATGCTGGCTTGCTCACACCATCGTGATAGCAGACTTTTGAACATGTAAAAGCCTTTTGTTGTCTGCAAATTGTAGAAAATATCCCTGGCACTTCTGTCCTGCCAAGGACTCAGGAGAATTGGAGAGGATGCAGATCCGAGGGTGAGAAAACAAATTGGGATGCGTGGCAGTGCATCAGCCACTTGGGTGTTTCTGGGAATTGCTATGTTGACGGTGGGGAAAGCTGCCTTGGGACTTTCGTCTCTTCCTTTGTTCTCACCTTGGGTTGGGTAGAATCAGTGATCATTACGTTGCTTGTTGGAAGCATTGTTATGCCAGGGCTTGGTGCCACACGGGTACCACAGACTCTCAGCAAATGAAGCCCAAGGAAGCCCTGTCCTGAATACAAAATTCTGTCTGAACGAATTTGGGAAACAGTACATTTCCAGGAGTGACTGTGGGTGTGAGAAAGGAGCCATTCCCAAGTCTCTTGCATAAGCGGAGGTGTGCGGTGTGTGGTGTGTGGGCAGAGTGGGCTTCTTGTGGCTGTAGTGACCAAACATATCTGTGGTTTGTTTGCAAGGTAGCATGCCACTGGGGATGGCTGTGGATCCTGACAGCCCTTTCCTGAGGCCACGTGATGCTGTGAGTAGCCGAACCAGTGAAGAAGTATTGGGCTCAGAATCCTACGGTGATATTTTATTTGTGCTCTAACAAATAAAGCTTGCCTGGGGATCAGAGGAAAAAGCCAGCCACTTTATTAAACATAGAGGTCAGGCAGCGGCAGCACACGCCTCTAATCCTAGCATTCAGGAGGCAGAGATTCATCCAGATCTCTGTGAGTTCAAGGCCACCCTGGGAACAGAGCCAGGCATGGTGGCACACGCCTTTAATCCCAGCACTAGTTAATCATAGAGTTCTGGAGGTCTGTACAGACAGACAGGAACTGATAGAGCTGGGTGGAAAGAGGAAGTGGTGTAGTTGGACGGACAGAGGAAGTAAGATGGCAGGGCGCAGAAAGGTATATGGGCGTGAGTATATAAGAACTAGCTCTCTCTAGGACTAAGGATTTCCTGGTGGTAAGAACTTGTGGCTGATTTGTTCTATTCCTCTGATCTTTCAGCTTTCACCCCGATATCTGGCTCTGTGTTGTTTTTTTTTTTTTTAATTAATAAGACCGTTTAGCAATTCGTGTTACAGAATCCTTCCAGTCTATGGCCATAGCCAGTCCCAAATCTTATTACAGGTGTGACCTTGAACAAGTATTTATCTTCTTTAAGCCTAAAAGTTCTCAACAGAGAAGATATACATACTTGCCTGCCACTGGGCATAGTGGTACATGTCTTTGATCCCAGCACTCGGGAGGCAGAGGCAGGCAGATCTCCATGAATCGGAGGCCAGTCTGGACAATACAGTGAGTTCCAGGGACAGCCAGAGCTACAGATTGAGAGCTTGTCTCAAAACTAAACAAAACAAAACAAAAGTTACTTGCCTGCTTCTCACACAGGTGGGTGCAAAGTTCCAATGAAAGGATATGAAAACGTTCACAAAACAGAATCTCCAAGTCAATGTATGGTGCTGTCGTTATTATGTCCTTCCATGAGTAACAAGACCCCATCTGAGGACACTTGAGATTATTGTGGAAAGTCACTTGAAGACTGGGCCTGTGTTAGGTCTCCTGGCAGTTATTTGAGGGTATGAGGTTAGCCGGAAGGTCTTGCCCTAGTTGGTGATGCATCTCTCAGTTTCACAGCTCTGAGACACACAGCCAAGCTGCTGCAGAGCAGCTAGCACTCCCCATCTTCGTGGCCCCACGTTGGGCGCCAAATGTAGATGTAACCAACCGTCTTATTAAGAAACACAGAGCCGATTCAGAGAAGAAAGCCAAGAGATCAGAGCTAAGAGCCTTAACCTTCCTGCTTCAGCCAAGAGAGCTCTCCGAAAGGGATCTACTTCCTGTATGTATGTATTTATATAGTCTTTCTGTTCTGCCTTCTCATTGGTTGTAAACCCAAACACATGACTGCCTTGTCACTGCCTGTCTGTAGAGACTTCCAGGTCTTCTGTGGTTGGTATTGAGATTAAAGGCATGTGTCTCCAATGCTGGCTGTATCCTTGAACACATAGAGATCTACCTAGCTCTGTCTACCAAGTGCTGGGATTAAAGGCATGCGCCACCACCGCCACACTCTTGCTATGGCTCTAATAGTTCTGACCCCCGGGCAACTTTATTTATTAACATACAATTAAAATCACATTTCAGTACAAATAAAATACCACCATAGCTGAGGGGTTTGGGGAACCATTGCCAGTGGTCTTCAAAAGGCTTGTGAATGTAAGTGGTCCAAGGTCATCGAGGAGGTTACTTAACTGCTGCAAGGTGATGGTCACCAGGATGGGGCTGGTCCTCTGCTTTGCATGGGAAGCTCTGTGGTCTGTTAGAGTTAGTCAAAATTGAGAGTTCCGACTTGTCTCTACAAAGATCACAACAGGCAAGTGCATTAAACTGACTAGAAGGAATATGTTGGGATTGGGGACAGATTTGTGTTTTTTGGGAAGCTACCGCCTGCCTAGCAATCTGCTCCTCCCAGACTTGGAGCGTAGCCTCCAGCTTCTTGTAGGGCATGTGGGAGGGAATCTCTTCTCTGTCCACAGACAGTCATGTCACTTTTGTCCATTCCACTCTGTCAAAGACTGTGCATGAGTGTAAGGACTGTCTGTAGAGAGACAGACAGAATGACAGTCCTGCCATATGCTGGCTGAGGGGCACTGTTTGGACAACTATGCCCTCTTTGCCCCCTCAGCTTTCATCAGTAAAGTGGGGTTGTGGAGGCCACATCCCCTTCTGCATGGTCATAGTTTCTGCAGCTTTGGTTACTCGTGCTCAACTGCAGTCAGAGAATACTAACTGGGTGCTGTGGGATGTTATGTATGCTGTGAATATGTGTTGCTCTGATTGGTTGATAAATAAAACGCTGACTGGCCAGTAGCCAGGCAAGAAGTATAGGTAGGATAAGCAGACAGGGAGAATTTTGGGAAGACAAAGGCTGAGTCAGGTGCCAGCCTGCCATCCAGGGAACAGCATGTAACGGCACACAGGTAAAGGCACAGAACACATGGCAACATACAGATCAACAGAAATGGGCTGAGTTTAAATGTAAGAGCTAGTTAGTGGTAAGCCTGAGTGAATGGCTGAGCAGTTTTAATTAATATAAGCTTCTGAGTGATTATTTTATAAGCAGGCCACGGGACTGCAGGGCCCAAGCAGGACCAGAGAAACTTCTGGCTACAATTGGGGAACTGCAAAAATAAACAATGGGAGTTTTAGAATGCAGACCATTCAGAGAAGCATGATGAAATCACTCTCCTGATTCACGAGCGTATCTACCCTGTGTGGGCCACCTGACCCTGCAGTCTGCTCAGCCGTGGGATCCACCGGCACAATGCCGTGGTACCTGTGCTCAAGCTACTCTTACTTTACATAGTAATGGTCCCGAGAGGCATGAGCAGTGACGCTGGATATTTTATCAACGACCTTTACAATCGTTCTTGTTTATGATCACACTCATTAACATCTTACTGTGGTTAACTTACGAATTAAACTTTATTATAGGCTTTGTATGGATAAGTGAGGAAAAAACACCATGTGTAGGGTTCGGTATTATATATGGTTTCAGGCATACAGTGTGGTGGGGGTCTTAGGGCACATGCCCTGAGATACAGAAGGACTTCTGAGACAAACGACTTCTCTGTCCTACTGGAGGCTGAAGCCAGGACTCTACACGTGCTGTACAAGTGCCTCATACCGAGTTCCGTCCCTGGACCTGTAAGATTGTTTTCAGAGGGTTTCTTGTGGGTATTAGTGCAGATGCTACCATCATCCAGCTTTCAGTCAACATGTGTTGATGGAGACCGACAAGGAGGGAATACTCATACATTTCTTAATTTTTTTTCTTTTTCTTTTTTTGTTTTTGGATTTGGTTTCTGTGTGTAGCTCTGGCTGTCCTTGAACTTTCTCTGTAGACCAGGCTGGCCTCGAACTCACAGAGACCCGCCAGCCTCTGCCTCCCAAGTGCTGGGATTAAAGGCGTGTGCCACCACCGCTGCCCAGATTCATTTTTTTCTTTTGACACAGAGGAGTGTGTTGAGGGAAGTGCTCTACCAGTGAGCTGTGTTCCCAGTCCTGATCAAAGCCTTCCCTAGCAGTGACTGACATGCCGTAAAAGTCCTGTATCTGTTCATCAATAATAAGTGGCATCAAGAGTAGCAGGGGGTGCTGGAGAGCGCTGAGACACCACCTGAGCTGTGACACACACATCAGGTACAGAAGCTGCTTTGTCCAGTCCCTGGCCACATGGACATTCTATAAAACCTTAGTCCAAGCCGGGCGGGAGTGTGGTTCACGCCCATAATCCCAGCACTCAGGAGGCAGAGCCAGGAGGATCTCTGTGAGTTCGAGGCCAGCCTGATCTGGAACTTGCTGGAAAAGCAAGAAGATACAATAATAATAATATCCAAATCAACCTTCTAGACATGAAAAGGTTCATGTCTGAAATGAAAACACTAGAGAGGTCTAGTGAAGATCAGTTAGGGAAAACTTTAGACATCTTAAAAGCATGGAAACAGGAATTTATTCCAAAGAAAGCTACGTTTGGCAGTTTCCTCTAAATTAAAAGCCTTCATTCCAGGAATCAGGAGGAGGTGGTCCACGAGAGTCAGGAGGTGAACAAAAGGTTATCTCTCTGGGAGAAAAGAAACAGGTGATTCGGATGGCCCCTCCCCAGCTTATAAAAAGGAGCGTAGCCAGCGGTGGTGGCGCACGCCTTTAATCCCAGCACTCGGGAGGCAGAGGCTGGTGGGTCTCTGTGAGTTCGAGGCCAGCCTGGCCTACATAGTGAGTTCTAGGAGAGGTACCAAAACTACACAGAGAAACCCTGCCTCACAAACAAACAAATGGAGTGAACAGCTTCAGGGTGTGGAGACTGGCCAGCCAGCAGCAGGGGAGGGTCTCAGACTGCCGGGCTGCCTGCAGGCTGGACAGAGAGCTACAGGGTTGGTCACCCATGTTCACAGTGACACAGTGGCTTCTGCATCACCCCTACTCCTGTAAGTTAACCCTCACCCAACACTCCTGTTAGTGGCCCCAATACAAATTTATTGGTTCACCAAGGTGCACTTTGGTGCAATCATTACTTGGATCTGTCCTGGGATCTTTCTGGTGTGAATAGAGGCCTGTGTGTGAGTGTGTGTGTGCTGTGTATATGTGGTATATGTGTTTATGTGTGTGGTGTGTGTATATGTGGTGTGTGTGGTATGTATATGTGATGTGTATGTGTGTGTGGTATGTATATGTGATGTGTATGTGGTGTGTATATGTGATGTGTGTATATATGTGTGTGTGTGCTGAGTGTGTGTGTGCTGAATGTATATTTGTGTGTGTATGTGTGTGTGGTGTTGCACCTTCTTAGGAAGTCTACCCCACAACAGAAGCAGCACAGATGACACAGAATTTGGGAAAATGAACAGTATCAGTGTGTTATGGAGCCAAGAGGCTGATACACACACGGCTAGGGCCCCTGAAGTGGGGTGCAGAAGAAATAATGGGGTAGCTGTGGAACTACCCAGGCTTTTTACACACAGCAAGCCTGTAGACCCACAGCCTTCAGTAAAACAGGAGCAGAGACACAAACCACACCGTGGCGAGTCACAGCCAATGACAGAGCTCTAAGGTGGCCAGAGAAAAGCCAGAGAGAGAAATGGGTGAGGGGCGCTGTCTCACAGAAAAGAATGTAAATGAGGAACATGCTAAAGTGTATAGACAGAGGAGGGAGGGAGGGAGGGAGGGAGAGAGGGAGGGAGGGGGAGGGAGAGAGGGAGGAAGAGGGAGGGAGGAAGAGGGAGGGAGGGAGGGAGGAAGAGGGAGGGAGGGAGGGAAGGAAGGAGGAAACCTGGAAACAGATAAACCAACACCAAAGGCAACGCAAACACAAAAACAAGAACAACAAAATCCCCACAACCAGCCACCGCCTTTGAACCTGTGAGTCTACACCCAGTGAAACTATCTTCAAGAGTGGAGAGCACCACGTGCCTCAGAGCTCTAGCTTGCTTAGTGTGCAGAAGGACCTGGGTTCAGTTCTACGGTGCCGCAAGGGAGTTTCTGAAAAAGTGAAATAAGGAAACTTTTCTTTGTGTGGAAGCTCACAGAGTTCTTCCTCAGCATCTGCATTATTAGACACTAGAAGTGGGGCTGGATGGCCTAGTGGTTAGAGCACTTACTCTTGCAGAGGACCCAGGTTTGATTCCCAGCACTCACCTGGTGGCCCACGACCATCTGTAGCTCCAGTTCCAGGGAATCTGATGCCCCTCTTCTGGCCTCTGCTGGCACCAGACACACACGTGGTGCACATACACACATGAAGACAGAACACTCACATACAACGAAATGAATAAACCTAATCTCTCTCTTTTTGGTAAGTGAGAAAATGAATGTCTCCAGTGGGAACTTGCATGGAGCTCTGATCTAAAGAGGTAGATCCCGGAGCCACCAGTGTTTCAGGAGGGCTTAGTGTAATGATACGGCATGGGGGGGTCGGGGGGGAGTTGGGCTAAGGTGCCCCACAGTGGGTGATGAGACAGAGACATCATGCAGGCAGTGCTCAGCGAAGAGGTTTATTTGGTGGGGGGAAGAGAGAAGGAGGGGGAGAGAGAGAGAGATGCACACCTCGTGGGAACAGAGAGAAAGGGGGGAATGAGGAGTTTTCTCTTAAAGTAGGCTTTCCGTCAGGACCCACAGGGCAGGTCCCCAAGGGGCGGGCCAGAATGCCAACACTTAGGACATGACTTTTACTGTGAATGGGGTTTCTGATGTGAAAAACTAGATTTTCAACTGGCAAAACCAAAGGGCCTTTAACCAATGTTAGGAGAACTAAAATCCTTTGCTGGTGAAATGTTTCAACTAGACTCTGCCTCTCACTGTCTATGCAGCTTCCCCTTTCCATCACACCTCAGTCTCTCGCGCCAAAGATTTAAACATTTTATTCATTCATCATCACTATAATTACCGTTTGCTGGAGACAGAGTCTCATGATGCAGTTCTGGGTGGCCGGGAACTCCCTATGTAGCTCAAGCTGGCCTCGACTCCACTCGTAGAGATGCCCCTGCCTCCCAAAGGCTGGGATTAAGCCATGTCTTCCAGGCCTGTTTTATTCATTATCATGTGTGTTTGCTCATATGATGGGTACGCCATGACTCGTGAGTAGAGGTCCGAGGGCAAGTTTAGGGGTTCTCTCCCTCACCACAGGATCTGGGGGTGATTCTAGGGACTGAATTTAGGGCCCAGGTGTGTACAGCAAACCCCTTTCCCTAAAGAGTCTCCCCAGTGGCCTGGCCCATGTCAGGGGGTCGCCTCTTCTCTCCTTGAATCTCATTGTTCTTGGTGGGAAGCCAGCCGGCTTCTTGGTGTTTGGTGGAATTTGGGAGGTAGAGAATCGGAGTTCAAGGTCATCCTCAGCTACACAGCAAGATGCCGTCCAGGATTCGTGAGACCCTCTCTCAAAGAATAAACAAGCAAACAAATAAACAAATAAATAAAAATGAAGTGAGGTGACAAGAACCAACTCCTTGAAGAGTTCAGATGGTTACAGTGGAGCGGACACACACACACACATACACATACACACACACATACACATATACACACTCACATACACATACCACACACATGCACACACATACACACCACACACACACACACACACACACACACACACACACACACACGTGAGTGCACCCTTGCCCTTGAGGCAAATTACTACAATCTCAAATAAACAATGTCTTTTTCCCTCAGCTTTTCCTGTAGGACATAAGCGGCCATTTCCTTGAGCTCACATGTTTTACACAAGGCACGCCACCTGATTGTGTTCTCCTCCCAGGGTCTGGTGTACTAGGGTCATGAGAAGATGTAGCTGTGTTGAGTGGCAGTGCGGGGCTGTGCTTCCATCCCCGCTGCCCTTAGCACCTTCAAATAAATGTAGGATGTAGATGGTTTATGGCAGATGATGCCTCACCAGGTGCTAGCCGCTGCCCTCATGGTCTGCTGTCCCCTGTCAGAATCACCTTGACGCTCTACAGGAGTCCTGAATCACAGCCCGCAGGAAGGTTGCCTGGTTAACCAGACTGTGCCAGCCCCTTTCTGTTGCCGAAGTTTGCCAAAGCCGCGTCTGAGACTCTGTTCTCACCTCATGAATGAAGGATCTTGGAAAAGACCATATCCTACCCGAACCATTCGGTGATGAGAGATTGGAATGTCGCAAACCCAGAGCCAAATTATTCTGGGTCATCTTTAGTCCCCCACAATAGCCATTTATTACCCATCTTCTCATGTGATCTAACATCTCTGTGACTGTGCTGCCTGGGTTTTATGTCACTGTGACACAAGCTGGAGTCATCAGAGAGGAGGGAGCCACAATTGAGAGAATAGCTCCAGGGCCGGGCGGTGGTGGCGCATGCCTTTAATCCCAGCACTCGGGAGGCAGAGCCAGGCGGATCTCTGTGAGTTCGAGGCCAGCCTGGACTACCAAGTGAGTCCCAGGAAAGGCGCAAAGCTACACAGAGAAACCCTGACTCGAAAAACCAAAAAAAAAAGAGAGAGAATAGCTCCATAAGATCGGGCTGTGGGCAAGCCTGTAGGGCATTTTCTTAATTAGTGATATACGAAGAAGCCTGTAGGGCATTTTCTTTTTTTTTTTTTTTTTTTTTTTTTTGGTTTTTCAAGACAGGGTTTCTCTGTGTAGCTTTGCGCCTTTCCTGGAACTCGCTTTGTAGACCAGGCTGGCCTCGAACTCAAAGAGATCCACCTGCCTCTGCCTCCCGAGTGCTGGGATTAAAGGTGTGTGCCACCACTGCCCGGCCAGGTCATTTTCTTAGTTGGTAATATATGGTGGAGGGCCCAGCCCATTGTGGGTGGGAACATCCCTGGGCTGGTGGTCCTGGTTCTATAAGAAAGCAGACTGAGCAAGCCATGAGGAGCAAGCCAGTAAGCAGCACCCCTCCTCGGCCTCTGCATCAGCTCCTGCCTCCAGGTTCCTGCCCTGCTTGAGTTCCTGTCCTGGCTTCCTCCAGGGATGGACTGTGATGTGGAACTACAAGGTAAATAAACCCTTTCCTCCCCAACTTGCTTCTGGTCATGGTGTTTCGTCACAGCAATAGTAACCCTAACTAAGAGAGGATCATTAGGTAAATCCTCTGGGATGTACAAACAAGGATGTCGTCAGATAGCATCAGCTGTGATTTCCCACTTCCTTGTACCCACCTACCTGATTTTTCTACCAGTAAGTCTGAAAAGCACCATGATTTATGACTCTCCTCTGTTCCTATAAACTTTCATGGGCCTGACACTGTGTTGGGACCCGGCATTTGGGGGTGACCTCATCTGTGTTCCCAGCCTGCAGCCACTCATGTCTGACTCCGGCGTAAGCTCTCTCATCCTCTTTGAGGAGTGAATGAGAACTCCTGGAAAGGAGCTGTGCTTTCAAAGACTGATTTATTAGAGCTACAGTGATGTGGAGAGGTTGGAATGTTGCAGGTCTAGAGCTTAAGTAAACTTTATCTTTGGCTAGCTTTAGCCCACTAAATAGCTACCTTGTCCACCTCTGTGTCTGGCCTGACATCTTGTGACTAACAGATTAAAGTCTTTTGGAATTTATTAACTTAGCAGACCACTAACTTCCACCAACCTAAACACTCAGAATGTCATTATATAGCACCTGAGACCTAGAGGAGAGATCACCCATCTCTTTGTGACCCTCTGATGTTTCCACCAATGTATCCTATTTGTTTGTTTGTTTATTTGTAGACAGAGTTCCTTTGGGTAGCCTTGGTTGTCTTGGAACTAGCTTTGTAGACCAGGCTGGCCTGGAACTCACAGAGATCTGCCTGACTCTGCCTCCCAGTGCTGGGATTAAAGGCGTGTGTTACCACCACTCGGCTTTCCACCAATGTATTTTAAAAATGTCTTGGTTTATAAGTTTTTGCTCTGTTAGTATAAACACCCCATGAAATTGTTTCCATGTTAGAACATTGTATCTGGGAAGATCTAGATGTACCTGAGCCACGGTCATTCATATTTGCTCCAGAATAAACTGTAAGGAACATGTAAGGCCTAGGGTGAACAACCCTGGTCAGGAGTGATAAGCAATAGAATGACATAAGTAAACCACAAACGGAGTAGTGGTGAGCTATAAGCTATGTGTGGAAGTGGGGATAAGACTAGAAACCTAGCCAGGAAAGAATATAAAAGATGAAGCCTCAGACCCGACCAACAGAGCTCGTCAGGCCCTCGCGTGAGACGACTCTCCTCTGCCAGAGACGTGAGATCCTGTCCCCAGTGCAGACGTGGCTGACCTGAGGAAGGCTGACCCAAGATCCAGAGGAACAGACTGGCGAGTCCGGACCTGTACACCTGGAAAGGTACTCCTGCTTCCATTTGGAAGACGGGATAAATAATGCTTGTAATCTTACTGTGAGAATAAATGAGTGTTATACCAAGTCTGCATCAAGAGTGATTATTCTTCCCCCGTAACTGGGGTATGTGCTCACTACATAAACCATGTCTTTTATTCCTTTGAAGGGTGAGCTGAACAAATCTTCGCATCTTTCCACAGCTCCTGGGCATGGCCAGGCCTGCTGTCCTTGCCTTGCTCACCTCCTGCTGTTGGCCAACTGAAGAGAAATAAAATGTCCTATCAGCAGCCAGGAAAACCAGGGCCAGCCTATAGAGTGACCAACCTACTGATTTGGGCCCTGGGATATTAAAATAGGCAGAGGGCATGAGGCTAGGACAATGACATAGACCAACGTGTCAGTTCCGGTCCTGTGATAAAATACTGTGACCAGAAGCAACTTACAGAAGGAGGAGCTTGTTTGGGTGCCAGAGGATGACAGTCCACCATGGCGGGAAGCATGGCTGCAAGAGGCAGGCAGAGAATTCACATCTTCAAACACAAGCAGGAAACAGAGAGAGCAAACAGTAAGTAAACACAGCTTTTTACTATCAAAAAAACTCCAGTGAAATACTTATGTAAGGCTATTCTCCTAGACTTCCCCAAAGAGCACCTGCAGCTGGGGACCAAGTATTCAAGTATCTGAGTCTATGGGGGACATTTTTCATTGAAATCACATAGCCATTCAAGCATTATATCAAACCCAATGTTGTTTACATGCTTAAAGATGTTTTGGGCTGAGTGTATATCTCAGTGGTAGATCGCTTGCCTAGCATGCAAGAAGCTATGGATTCTGATCTAAGAACTGCCAAAGAAGTTCCCTGGACTTTTGAAGATGTCAGGAGCGCCTTTGTAAGGACTCCAATTCCTTCTCACATGCAGAACCACACACTTCCACCCCCTACATGCTAACCTGAATCTAGAAGCATTAGGTTTTGTTTTCACATAGCAAACTCACTATCAACCAAACCTTCACGAAATGTCAATGCTCTCTCCCTCTGCGAATCCAGCAAGGCCAGTGAGGCTGGGTTTCTGATCTAGTGTTTTATTTGTGGGGCAACCAGAGAGTTACAAATAGTAGTGACTTCTTCGCCCTCTTAGATTTCCTATCCTCTCTCCTCATTCTTAGTTTCTCAGAGAAAGAGCTCTTGTTTCCCCTGTGGTATCCTCTTAGACTAAAGTGGGACCTCCCAACCTCAATAACAATCATCCCCATGCAAATACTGAAGCCACAACCCAAGGAGGATCTATGATAACCAAGGCTATAGACATGGCATGGCTTTTTTTTTCCCCATATGGTTAATGGATAGAATGTTTTATCAAGGGGACTAGCTTACACGTGCTTTCTAGAAGAAAGACTAAGGAAGCTCGTCCCTGGGCCACCAACATCTCTGCGAAGCTGCTCCAGGTAGCCCACAAACCCCAGAGTCATCCAGGCAGGCATCCCCTCAGATCCCCAAGAACTTGACTTTAGGAATTCCTCCCACGCTCTGCATCTCCTCCCACACTGCTGTCTCTCCGCACTCCGAGGCTGGGGGTGGGATGGGGGAGGGAGTCTGGAAGGACACAAACTTGGGAAATAAACACTTTTTTGGGAAACCTCCAGATTGTCTTAGAATCAGCAGGACTCATGAGCCAGCCACAATAGGTTCACTTTCATGTGGGTGCCGAAGCAGGCAAGACTTCCAGGCAAAAAGTCTGAATGTGAATTTAGCTAGTTTTGGATAAAGACGCCTTTCAGCGTCAATACACACCATGAATGCAGCCGCGGTGGAGTTACAACTTAATGAGCCGAGGGGAAGTGCACAGGGTCAGGCCTCATCTCCCAGCCTCTGTCATGCTAATCAGCTAGGCAGCCTGCATCTGAAAAACTGCTGGAATTTTTATTTGCATTTCATTTGCCTGGAAGGAAATTGACCCAGATGGTCCACAAAGGCCCTCGGAGGCTGGCAAGCAGTGTCGAACTGCACACTTCCCCGAGGGCCTGCCCTTGTCTGCCCAACCCTCCTTGAGCAGAGGGCATAAAAGATTAAAACAGCGGAAGGGAATTGATTTCATGATTTTTAGATAATTTCCCCAAGATTTTAGAAAGGCCCTCCGAAAACCTAATTTAATCAGCCAGGAGCTCAATAGTAATTACGGGGAAGAAAAGCTGGGGTAATGAAAGAGGTGGTAAGGATGTTTTGCTGTTGCCGGTGGGAACCTTTCTTAATAGGATAAGTCTAAAACTAAATGATGCTAATAGCATCAAGCACCGGCAGCCAGAGTCCGCTGCTGGCGCCGCAGTCACCAGATGATGGATTGCCCAAGCCACCGTTCTGGCCAAGGGGAGCTCTGACAATCGGCCACAGAGGTGACCTGCCCGGCATTTCCATGAGCACTTGCCTGCATCTCAGAGCTGGGCGTCTGTGAGGGAGTCTGGGTTTTGTCTCTACCAAGTCCCTTGCAGTGGAGGGCTCTCTCCCATCCAGGTAAGACGGCTGCCTCCGCATAAGCCTCGATAGCGTAGTATTTGAGCGCTTTCTGAATCTAAGTCGGGCTGTACCACCTATTGACGGTGTGACCTTGGGTGGGGATGGGCTAGCCTTGGACTTTGCACCTCTGAGACTTTGTTTGCACCTCTGTGACTTTGCATGTGGAGTGGAGACAAGACTAGCACCCTCAGTCTAGGGTTTCTGTGCATGGAAATGGGGTAAGGCACAAAATACACTGACCACAGAGCCAGAAACAAAGGAAGCCAAAGACAGCCACAATCATCACTGCCATTGATCAATGTTCTCTTCTGGTTTTTAAGTAGAAATGCTTTCTGGCCCGATTAAAAGTAGGTTCATATAAAAAGAAGGAATGGGGCTGGAGAGACAGCTCAGTGATTAAGAGTGTGGTTTGCTCTTGCAGAGGACCAGGGTTTGGTTCCCAGCACCCACATTGTTAATGTGCTGATCCGCCTCTTGAAATCCCCCCCTTGGTGCTGCCCTGGGTCCTGATTTAAAGCCCCCTTTTTAAGGAAAAACTCCACCCCTTCCTCTCTCTCCCTCTCTTCTGCCTTTTTCTCCATGAGGTGTACACCCCTTGACCTCTCTCTCTTTTGTGGTATTGTATTCCCCCAAATGTTGTGCATGCTAATAAACTTATCTGGGGTCAGAGACAGAACAGCCACAATATTAAACATAAAGGATAGGCAGTGGTAGCACACGCCTTTAATCCTAGCATTCCAGAGGCAGAAATCCACGTGTTCAAGGATACAGACAGGCATGGTGACTCATCATGCCTTTAATCCCAGAAAGCAAGTCTTTAATCCCAGGGAGTGATGGCAGAAAGCAGAAAGATATGTAAGGCATGAGGACCAGAAACTAGAAGCATTTGGCTGGTTAAGCATTTGGCTGGTTAAGCTTTCAGGCTTCTAGCAGCACAGTTCAGCTGAGAGCCATTTGGGATGAGGACTCAGAGGCCTCCGGTCTGAGGAAACAAGACCAGCTGAGAAGTTGGCCAGGTGAGGTTAGCTGTGGCTTGTTCTGTCTCTCTGACCTTCCAGTATTTCACCCCAATAACTGGCCACAGGTTTGATCTTATTAACAAGAACTGTTAAGATTCATGCTACACTCTTCTCTCTCTTTCTCTCTTCTCCCCCTCTTCCCTATTTTTCTCTTCATCTCTCTATTATAATAAACTCTTTACGTGGATGCAGTGTCTGGATTGTGAATTACTGGCCGCCGCTGCCGCCACCATGCCTGCATGGCATGCATCTGCCCCGCCCACCACTGCATCTGCCCAGCATGCCATCAAGTTTTCCCTCACGAGTGGGACACTCTGGCCGGGCCAGCTGGGGGTTCCCCACACGTGTATAATTCATAACACTGACGGCCAACATCGCCAGGCAATCCTACTGCTTTCTCCTGCCCACTGGCAGTCTGAGGAGCTCTGGGATCCTGTACCACCCGCCATTTTTCCTCAAGGGACTCTTCACCCTACTAGATCAATAAGATTCCTCCCTCCTGGCCATTTTCCCACAAGTGAGGATTCCTCTCGTTTCACTCGCTGGTACCACGTGTCTTTCAGGCTCTAAGCCCCTCGGCCCCCACCCCTATGTGACGGCATATGGCAGCAGCCTGTGCCCTCTCAGTTCCACGGCCCATAGTCTTTGTGACGATGGTCCATTGGCTATCTTGCACCATTATCGTTGGCCCTCACTGGCCCTCTGGGCTGCCAGAGGTCAGTCTGCTGGGCCTTATATCTCATTGTGGAAAAATATGCCTATCTCCTCCCATCTCAGCTCCTTCCTCATCGCCAACTCCCCCATGCTCCTCCAGCCTCTGCCAAGCAATTATGGCATCACCTGTCACCAGGTTCCTTTACACGGCATATAGACCCCTTGCCTCTACTTCCTCTCCTTGTCTGTAATTCTAGCTCTTAAATCTTAAGCCCCTCCTCCCTCCGGTAGCCTGCCTTTCCTCTACTGCTGCCTCTACTCAAGGCTGCTCTTGGTCCTTCACCTCTGCCCTCCCCTGTTTTTCTCTCTGCTCTTCGCTGGCTTCCTCTGCTACTTGGTGTACAAAGCAGTGCACATGGCCTCCAATGGCTCTCACATTGTTATGTTACGGGGCCAGAGGCACCCAGAGGAGAACACAAATGCCTCCATCCTAATTCTTTTTTTTTTTTTTTTTTTTTTTCTTCGAGACAGGGTTTCTCTGTGTAGCTTTGCGCCTTTCCTGGGACTCACTTGGTAGTCCAGGTGGGCCTCGAACTCACAGAGATCCGCCTGGCTCTGCCTCCCGAGTGCTGGGATTAAAGGCGTGCGCCACCACCGCCCGGCCCGCCTCCATCCTAATTCTTGAAAGCAGTTTTAAGGTAGCTGGAGAGAGAGCTCAGTCGTGGTGGGGTATTTGTACACTGTGTGAAGATGTATTGTTGTGATTGGTGTAATAAAGAGCTGAATGGCCAATAGCTAGGCAGCAGAGGACAGGCAAGATTTCCAGGGAGGGAGGGAAGGAGGGAGGAGGAGGAGGAGCAGGAGGAGGAGGAGGAGGAGGAGGAGGAGGAGGAGGAGGTATTTAGGCATGTGGATTTGGCCAGCAGACTCGGAGCAAATTGGACATTTCATACTAGGAAGAGGTAACTGTGCCATGTAACAGAATGTAGCTTACAAAATATGGGTTAACTAAGTTATGAGAGCTAGTTGGAAACAAGCCTAAGTGAAAGGCTCTTAATTAATAATAAGTCTCCGTGTCATTATTTGAGGGCTGGCAATCCAAAGACAGTCCAGCAAGAAAGCTTGCTACACCCAGTGGTTAATAGCGTGGGCTGCTTTTCCAGAGGGTCTGAGTTTGACTCCCAGCACCCACATAGCAGCTCACAGCCATCCGACACCCTCTTCCGGCCTCCTAGGACATGAGGCACACACGTAGTGCACATACATATAAGCAGGCAAACACCCATACATATACATTAATTAACAAAATTTAAGATTATCTCTGTGTGTGTGTGTGTGTGTGTGTGTGTGTGTGTGTGTGTGTGTGTGTGTGTACATGCAGGCTTGCCACCACGCTCAAATGGAGACCAGAAAACAACTTGTGGGAATCAGCCGCACCAGCCCATTGGTTGAAGCAGCTGTCAATCAGTGAATCAGTATTTGTAAAATATCCTTACCTAGCACATAGTGGACACTACAACCAACTGAAATCAAGAGAAGGAAAGAGTGCAGCTCTCTTTTCTTCACTGGGTCCAGGGGCTCCAGAGCTTTCCCTTTGCACAGTGCAGTAGTTTGAATGACAGGTCCTCGGTCCCCAGTTGATGGCATTGTTTGGGGAGACTTTGACCCTGTTGAAGTGTCCTTGGAGGTGGGCTTTGGGAGTTTTACTCTTTAGAATTAGCTCTTCTTTGTGTTCACGATGTGAGCTCTCAGCCTCTGCTCCAGCCACCAGGCTTGCTGCCTCCACTCTGCCATCACAGACTCTAGCTCTCTGGGACTGTAAGCCCAAATAAACTCACTCTTCAGTAAGGTGCCTTGGTCATGGTGTTTTCTCACTGCAGCAGATAAAGTTCTTGGGGATTGGTGCCAGACTTTCTCTCCACTAAATAAATGCCAGTGGAGAAAAGAAAATGACCCTAAAAAAGTTCTCCATAGCTTTCTAAGGATGTGTGCTCACAGTAATTCAGTTCTGGACTAGCAGGGCAGGTGAAGCTGTCATCCCCAGGACTTTGGGGAGAAGTGTATGTGTTCTACAAAGATCATTTCCCTCCTGGAAGGCTGGGTGGACAGAGAGGGTGTGGGAGCCCACAGAGTCTATCTAGTGAGACCTTACTCAGGGTCAGAAAATCTAGGCTTGCTTTACCCAGCAGGGCTGCATAATGGGATGATTTGACCAGAGGCATGGGTACCAGGTGTTTGGAGGAGTCTACCCTTATCGGTACTTTGTGCTTTGATCTTGTGTGTGTGCGTGTGTGTGTGTGTGTGTGTGTGTGTGTGTGTGTGTGTGTGTCTTTTGCCTCTCTCATTGGCATATTTTAAAAAGCCCCTTTGAATAAACCTCTGAGTGACAGGGCCCTCCCAAAGCTATCCTGTGTCTCTGTCTTTCTTATCATTTCTTTCAATCTTTCTACTTAATATTTCCTCATTCCTCTCTCCTCCACCCAAGAACCCTTGGACAGGTCTGAGCTGGACTCTGGAAGACTCCCACAAGATGATAAGAATGTTGGGTGAGGATGGGGAAGGGTAGGGTTCACTAATTCCATTTGGGACATCTGAGTTCCCCACAAAGTCCAGGATAGGAAATGAAGTGTGTTATGGAATAATCTTTTTGTACATTGTGAATATATGCCTTTGCCAAGACACCTTCTGATTGGTTTAATAAAGAGCTGGCTGGCCAATAGCTAGGCAGGATTTTCAGGGCAGAAAGGACACTGGGAAGAAGAATGGCGGAGATGGCAGTCACCAGCCAGATGCAGAGAAAGCAGGGCATGTAGAAAATGAGGTAACAAGCCATAAGCCACATGGTTGAACTTAGATAAGAAATATGGGTTAATTTAAGTTGGAAGAGCTAGTTGGTGACAAGTCTAAGCTACCAGCCGAGCATTTATAATTAATGTTAAGTCTCTGTGTAGTTATTTGGTAGCTGGCTGGTGGGACAGAGCTGACTAGTGGGACAGAAAATCCCGCCTACAAATGGCACCCAAAGTCAGGCCACAAATATCCACATAAAACCTTAGAAAACTTAAGAAAATGTTCCAAACACACAAACACAGAGACAAATGTGGATTCCTAGTCTCACAGTCTCATGTCAGCCACAATACAGAGACACATCTCCTGGCAGCTGCCTGCAGGGTGGAGCCAGCTACCAGACACCATGTGCTAGCACCATACACTAAGCTGAGCCATGTCGGTAGCTGACATAGCAGCTTGAGATTCATCTCATGCAGTCAGAGAACACTACAGATGCTCAGCAAAGGCAGATCCAGATGAAAGAAACCTCTGAACAGGTTACAGTGTGCTTTAAAAATGTACAAAGACTTGGGAGAGAAAGGAGAAAGAATATAGACAATCATAGAAAAATAGTTTTAAAATAATAAAGGAGTTTTTTTTTAAAAGGAGTAAACTAATATAAAAGAAAAAAGCCACATAAAGATGAGAAATACATGGGGAGTCTGGATCCTGTATCTTATTACATTGTCTTTAAATTTTTTGATTGCTGATGAATAAATGATAACTGCTGAGATTGGATTATAAAAACTGATAAGTTAATCCAACTTAAATATTTTTAAAATGTCTTAATTTCAAAATGTAAGTAAAAAAGTGTAGTATGTTGGGGGAGAAATTTTGCTTTTATTTCCACAGGAGAAGAAAAGCTTTGGATACATTAAAACTGATAAAGATTAGATTTGAACAGGAGAAACCTGTTGATTAGAAGAGGTGACAGTTCATCAGAGTATCTATTCGATCTAAACTAACGTATAAGAATAACAAACGGAGACAAATAGCCAAACAAACGGAAACACATGAAATATGAACCAATGGCTGAGGGGTCACCAACTGGATCAGGCCCTCTGAGTGGGTGAGACAGTTGATTGGCCTGATCTGTTTGGGAGGCATCCAGGCACTGGCACTGGGTCCTGTGCTCATTGCATGAGTCTGCTGTTTGAAACCTGGGGCCTATGCAGGGTCGCTTGGCTCGGCCTGGGAGGAGGGGACTGGACCTACCTGGACTGAGTCCACCAGGTTGATCTCAGTCTGTGGGGAAGGCTTTGCCCTGGAGGAGATTGGAATGGGGGGCGGGCTGGGGGGAAGGTGAGGGGGGCGGGAGGGAGGAGAACAAGGGAATCTGTGCCTGTATGTAGAACTTAATTGTATTGCAAAATAAAAATTTAAAAAAAAAAAAAAAAGGGTATGCAATAAATGGTTACCTCTAAAAAAAAAAAAGAATAACAAACGGCTTTCATTTGATGGGACATAACCTACCAAAGAGGAAAGTTCCCAAAGTTAGGGTCAGGGCAGGATTTTGTTTTTGTCTCTCCAGGAAAATAAAAGCATCTAATTAAGGCATCAGAAGACCACTGGACAAATGAGTCAGCTGAAAAAAAAAAGGACGGATCATTCAGAGAAAATGTCCTAAGAAAAAGTAAATTGCCCTAATGGTACAGACAGTTCCAACAGGATAACATTTTATAAATTTTCCCAAATGTTTGTTTCTACTGTTCTCTACAGACATATAAGGCAAACGGTCTTTTTGTAGTCCCAGTTCAATTAAAAATTAAAGCTGGCTTTGGAGTTGGAGTGTGGCTCTCTCCTTCTCTAAACCTAAGCATGCTTGTTAAAGGAAAATCCAAAATCTCTGTCTCATGGCAGAAGAGTCACCTGGTATGGGACAGAAGAAAAACCAAAATTAAGGAACTATTTTATTGCCACTAATTTTGTAATCCTTTGGCTTTATTTTGATTCTTTAAAGCTTCTTCTTCTTCTTCTTCTTCTTCTGGTTTTTTTTTTTTTTTTTTTTTTTTTTGGTTGTTCAAGACAGGGTTTCTCTGTGTAGCTTTGCACCTTTCCTGGAACTCACTCTGTAGTCCAGGCTGGCCTTGAACTCACAGAGATCCACTTGGCTCTGCCTCCCGAGTGCTGGGATTAAAGGAGTGTACCACCACTGCCTGGCTCTTTAAAACTTCATAAGGATAAATATTATTTCAAAATTTACTACATATATATATCATGACATATATATATATATATATATATATATATATATATATATATATATATATTCCTGTCATGATATTAATGGTCATATAGAGTACTAACTAATTCTAGAAAAATGCTTCATCTAGCTTCCTGTACATGATTTCAGATTTGAGTCTCTATCAGATAACTAGGAATTAAGCATATGTACTCTGAGTGTACTTAACAAATTATGGTCCTTTAACCTCTCTGAGATCTGCTGCATATGACATTTAAAATGTCTAAGTTTTCTATAGTGAACTATGACCCTTCCTAACAGCAAAATTTGAAGTCTCCAAAAGGATGATGGGGCCCCACAATGATGATTCCACCTGGATTGTGGTAACTCCATTAAGCTGACAAACACCACCCAAAGATGGGCTCTGGACTACAAACTACTGAGAACAATTTCAAAGTGGCGGGCTGAGATGGTCCAGCCTCAAGCACTACTCCAACCAGGACTTCAGATAAGCCCTACAGTTTCCCATTACACAGAAACTGCCAACAAATGTTACAGTCAGCTCTCCCAGGACTTGACCATTATCTCAATTTTCTCAGGGCCCCCCAAAGATGCCAGCACCCTCAGACAACAGGAAGCAGTCTAGAGTAAACAACACTCACATTTCCAAAAGATGGGCTATGGATGCTTGTCATCATTTGGGGGGCAGGGGTTGGTTACAAGTTGTTATTGGTCATGATCAGAAAAAAAAACTAAGCAAAAGAATTAGACTCAAAGATCTCTTTCTGAAGGAAAAAGGGGGATGTAATAGAGAAATAATGAGATAAAAGGGTAGGAGATTATTGAATCTACTTTAATTCAAAAAGCAACTATTAATCTTAAATATTTTATGTTGATATAAATTTTGGTTTATTGAAACAAATTTAAACTTTATTTTGTTATATTGTATGTATGTTTCTACTCTTGTTTGGGGTATTGTGCTTATGCAGCGCATTTAAAAATGTAATGTAAAAGAAATACAGGCTAGGGGCTAGAGAGATGACTTAGAGGTTAAGAGCACTGACTGCTGCTCTTCCAGAGGTCTTGAGTTCAATTCCCAGCAACCACATGGTGGCTCACAACCACCTGTAATGAGATCTGGTGCCCTCTTCTGGCTTGCAGGCATACATGCAGACAGAACACTGTGTATGTAGTAAATAATTAAATCTTTAAAAAAAAAAAAAAAGAAAAGAAAAGAAATACAGGTTAATAGTCATCTACGATACTCAAACTTATAGTCATGTTAGGTATGTTTTCCAGGTCATGCATGGATATATTTAAATAGATAGATGTTCTTCAAACACCTAAAAGACCTACAGAACACGGCATTTAAAATGTTTCAATAACGTAAGGCTTTTCATAACAGTGAGACACATCTGCTCCTGGTAGCACCAATTTACTTCAGATAAGATGATGGGCATCAAAGAAACTCCATATGGAGTTTGCTTTCTTAGTGGCAAAAGCTAGCCACTGAGCAAAGAAATTGCCCTTGCCTCAATTGCTGACAATATACTGTCCAAACTGAACCTGAAGGATGCAAAAAAAGTGACTGTCAAACTTTACCAAGACAAGGTAAGACAGTCTTTCAGAATTCCCTGCTTCATAAAAATGTCTGTCAGATATACAAAGCCTGTAGTCCTAAGACAGATGCCCCAATGTTACGGAAGAACTTTGGATGACTGTCCAGGCAGCCATATGTCCTTGTCATTAGGTGATACTACACCTTTCTGGGATCTTTGATGGAGTTAAAGACTAATGAATTAGACAAAGTTTCCCTTAGTTATGAGGTAAATTAGGCACAGAATTTTAGATTCACAAAGATAAGATAGATAATAGAATATTTTCTCTAAATTTTCCAAATACAAAAGGACTAGATATTGTAACCATAACTTTTACTTGATGACTGTTTTTGTTGTATATAATTTTACTATGTTAAAGTTAAACCTTCCTTTTTAATTAGACAAAAAGAGGGAAATGTTATGGAATAATCTTTTTATATACTATGAAGCTGTGTCTTTGCCAAGGCACCTTCTGATTGGTTTAATAAAAGAGCTTACTGGCCAATGGCTAGGCAGGATTTTTAGGGCAAAGAGGATGCTGGGAAGAAGAATGGTGGAGATGGTGGTCACCAGCCAGATGCTGAGGAAGCAGGACATGTAGAAAATGAGGTAACAAGCCATACGCCACGTGGTAGAACTTAGGTAAGAAATATGGGTTAATTTAAATTGTAAGAGCTAGTTGGTAACAGGCCTAAGCTGATGGCTGAACATTTATAATTAATATTATGTCTCTGTGTAGTTATTTGGTAGCTGGCTGGTGGGACAGAGCTGATTGGCAGGACAGAAAACTCTGCCTACAGAAGTGTACTACCTCCTCAGATTTCTATGCTGAACTTTTAAGCCTGGAGTTGATGTTATCAGGAAGCGGGGTCTTTGAGAAGTGATTAGCTCATAAGAGTGGATCCCTCTGGAATGGGACTGATGGAGAAGGATTCCTGAAGTCTCTTCTGCCCTCTGTCTATAACATGAGGTTACAGGAAGACCCCAGAACCCACTTAACACTATTGATCTTAGGTATTCCAGAACGTGACAATATACATTTAATTGTTCATAGACTGATGGGCGCAACATACTTAGTTACAACAGTTGGGATGGGTCAAGCCTGTCTCAGCAACTATAGTGTGTCAAAATGCTACAGTGGGGACAGACCCCTCTGGACTCTGATAAGATGGAAGAATGAACACCGTAGGCCAAATTCTCTGAGTTTCTTCAGCTCTTACCCTAGACACATTTGACAATGTCTAGGGCATTTTTCTGTGTCACAGAGAGACCAAAGATGCTGCTGAATACCCCACAACACACAGGACAGCTCCTGCCTCCCCCAGTAGAGAGCTACCTGGGTTAAAATGTCATTTGCTGTAAGGCTGAGACTTGTGTCTCAGGAAAGCCTTTCTGATTCTTCCACAAACAGTTGTAAAACCTCACTGGTGTTGCTTATAGGGATAGCTAGGTGGTGACATTGGCAAAAGATGACCAGTGAATGGGTCAGTATTCCTGGAAGTTTGGCAAAGGCGGTGGGTTGACTCCTGAAGGCAAAGACTCACCTCCCACAACCATGTTATTAGGCGTGCAGATGTTGCAGGCTGTGACTCTCTGTCTCATTAACCAATAATTGGGTTCCCAGTTTTTCCTTCTGTAAAAGGGAGAAATAGTCTTGCTAAGCCCCAGATATGCCTCAAGGAAGAAATGGCATGATTCCACTTGGAGTGTTCAGCACTGGAAACCATTGCTTCCGCCAGACTCCTAAGCAGGCAGCAGACAGGCAGGGAGTGGGTGCAGACTGTGAGGGCAGGAGACAGAGTTGATTCAGGCATGAGGGATGAGATGCATTCCTCCCTTTGCTGGTCAGTGAACTTAATCATGTCCCTCAAGGAGCAGAGGGCCACAGTCATGTTGTCACTCAGGCTTTCACGAAAAGCATCTGCTTTGGGGTCAGGGAGCATCAGCCCAGGGGTAAGAAGGGACCATTGATAGCCCTTTACAAACTCCTCAGAGTTTCTCTTCTCCCAAGGAAATTGAAGCTGTGTTTCAGGAGCTGCTCTGTCATTGGACCCATGTTCAGTGAGCCACTAAGATCCATTCAACAATGTTCTGATACTATTTGAATGTGTCCCCCAAAGGCTGGAGACTGGGCTCTCCATGTGACAATGTTGAGGCAGAAAAAGGCTCTGAGGCGTGAGTCCTATGAAAGATGATGAAATCATAGGATGGCATATCTTCAGAAGGGATGAATGTGGTCCTCACTTATTGCCACCCAGGGGACCAGCCTCTAGACAGCCCAGGGCTTGAAAGGAACCCACAGTGTCAGCGTAAACTAAGACTTTTCTGTCTGAGGGGGTTAGGGAAAAAGACATTCACAGGCTTTCTTTTTTTTTTTTTTTTTTTTTTTTTGGTTTTTCGAGACAGGGTTTCTCTGTGTAGTTTTGTGCCTTTCCTGGAACTCACTTGGTAGTCCAGGCTGGCCTCAAACTCACAGAGATCCACCTGGCTCTGCCTCCCGAGTGCTGGGATTAAAGGTGTGAGCCACCACCGCCCGGCTCACAGGCTTTCTTGATGATTTCCTTCTTTGTTCTCCCCTGTTCTTCTCTCCATCTCCAGCTTATATACCCCAATACAATCTTTCAGGCAGTACACAAATCACAATGTGGTTACATTCCATTTTTCAAGTGAATGAATATAGGTTAAAAAACATGTTTTTTACCTCCCTTACATGATTAAAAATAGTCATCCCAATAATCCACATACAATACATCTAAGTAACTTGTCATAGATTAATAGAACATGAGCAAGCAAGGAATATTTTTTCCTCAGCCAACTCTTTTATTGTCAGGCTGCAAATTGTGGCTACAAAGAAAGAATCAATCACTTTACTATCTATCTTGAAAGGTAGTCTTATAAGGAATTTTAAAGAAGTCACAAACCTAAACTCTTATACATAAAAACAGTCAGTCAGCTGAACTTTGAATCCCCATGGTCTATACCCATTTATCAATAGTTTCTTATATCAGAAAATTGAGGTAAAAATGGGTGCAAGGAATTAATAATCACCTTTCATTATCACCAGACCTACCAAGGAAAGTACATCAGCTAGCACTAATTGGGCTGTTTTGTATTTTTGACCCTAGCCTAATGAATCAGACAGCTCAACTATAGTCCTTGTGAACTTTAGATTGTTTTCTGGGGTTTTTCATCTTAAAACTATTATCAAAGCATCTGGTCTAAGCTGAAGTTATTTTGAAGCTCTGTTTCAGCTAATGGTGCGCACCAAAACCTGTGACTACATTTCTCAAAGCATTAACAGCATTAGAGCCAGCCTGGCTGCTGGGAACTCAATTGTTTTCTTTAACCATAACCTGAACTGTGATCTAAAGTGGCTCCTTAGGTGAAGCTTGTAGGTCTTAGCTATAAAACTCATAGGCTTTACTGTGTAACATTTCCTTGTATTTATTTTTATTCATTAAAACACTAGCCAGGCGGTGGTGGCGCACGCCTTTAATCCCAGCACTTAGGAGGCAGAGGCAGGCGGATCTTTGTGAGTTCAAGGCCAGCCTGGTCTACAGAGTGAGTTCCAGGAAAGGCGCAAAGCTACACAGAGTACACAGAGAAACCCTGTCTCGAAAAACAAAAAACAAAAAAACAAAAAAACCCCAAAACCAAAAACAAACAAACAAACAAACTCTATATAAATTATCATTATTATTATCAATTAGACAGTAAAGTTTAAGGAGGAATCATCTTCATAATAATCCACATGAAAAAATGCCCAGTAGAATAGGATGTTTCCTTGAGGTAAACACACTACATTACAGGCAATGGGGATCTCCCCACACCCAATCACACCATTCCAGATACCACAGGAAGACAGCAGTAGCAAATATGTAAAAGCACAGCAGAAGAAAAAGACATTCTGGGGTCTGTGGTCTCATGGCCTTGACACCTTGAACTTCAATTGCCACCTGCTGCTCCTCTGACAGGGCCACTGGCACTCACTGAACCCCAGTTAGTTCCCATGAGAGCAAATAGTTATAACGTGTGCAAGCCTGACCTAAGTCTCTCTGCTTCCTGCCTTGCTACATCATCTCTGCACACGTTCCCACCATCATACCATCTACTATTTGGTCCTCACTAGGACCTGAACAGTGCAGACTTTAGCCATTTAGCCTTCAAAACTGTGAGCCAAACTGTGGGGAGCTGAAGAAGCCCTGAAATAATGTGTAAGGGTTTGATTCCCAGCACTCACATAGCAGCTCACAACCATCTGTAACTCCAGTTTCACAGGATCTGATGCTCTCTTCTGGCTTCTGTGTGTGGGGAGCTGAGAAATGTTGAGTGAATGTGTGAGGAGTGGATGGAGTCCTGAGTGAGTGTGTGAGGAGTGGATGGAGTCCTGAGTGAATGTGTGAGGAGTGGATGAAGTCCTGAGTGAATGTGTGAAGGGTGGATGAAGTCCTGAGTGAATGTGTGGGGAGTGGATGGAGTCCTGAGTGAATGTGTGAGGAGTGGATGGAGTCCTGAGTGAATGTGTGAAGGGTGGATGAAGTCCTGAGTGAATGTGTGGGGAGTAGATGGAGTCCTGCGTGAATGTGTGAGGAGTGGATGGAGTCTTGAGTGAATGTGTGAGGAGTGTAAGGACTGATGTGTATTATTGACAAAGACGAATATCTCAGACCCGTGGGAATGGCAAAGCCTACCTCTGGTCTCTGTACAGATGTTGGCAGCATATGTAAAACTAACAACCATAGCTTCTTCCTCCCAGACTACCCTGTGGAGACCTCCTGTGGAGAGCAGCTCACCCCTCCCCCTATGCTGTACATAATAAACATGCAGAGGTTATTGGTGTCCGTTGGTGCTGCTCCATCAGAGCAAACGCACAGACTACCTGATCCCTGCTTTTCTGTACGTGTATCTGTCCTTTCCTCATTCCCCTGGTGCCCCAGTCAGGTTTCTAGGGCCAAGCTTGTGCTGGACATGGCACCAAACAAACCTCTTTTATTTATAAGGTGTTCAGCATCACGTATTTTATTATAGAAACAGAAGTGGACCAAGAAAGTCAAGACACAGCTCACCCTGACTGTGAGTGTGGGAGTCATAGTAGAGAGGACTGTCACACTCTCCCTGACTGATGGGGACTGAAGGTAAAAGGTGCAATGGAATTATAGGACTCACGTTCAGAACCAGTGGGAAAACTTAGTGTTCAGTCCAATGCCAGACAAGATCCAGCATCTGTAAACAGAGATACTTATATATCAAGCTTCTTCCCCCCACACTCTTTCTTTCTCTCCCTCCCTCCCTCCTTCCCTTCCTCCCTTCCTCCCTTCTTCTTTTTAAATGTTGCACATTTTTATTTGCATGTATGTCATGCCACAGCATGCATGTGGAGGTCAGAAGATAACTTTAGTTTATAACGTACATTATATTGGTGAATTGCTGTGTGCTGTCTGAGCTCACCGACAAGCTGGCTCTGGAAGTGGCAGACCCAAGTGTGTTTGTCTCAAAGTGTCCTCCAACACCCCTTGTCTGGGGATGTGCTGTCACCTAACAGTGACAGGGAGGGGAGAGAACAGCAAAACAGCCTAGAAATAACAACAGTCTGACTTGAGGACAGCTGGAAGAAAGCCCTTTACAACAGGCGTCACTAGTGTTGGTCCCATGAGATAAAAATGCCTGTAGTGGGAGAGAGAAGTCGAGAGTTCAGCCTGGACAGAAAGCACTACGGGGAACTCTAGCTGGCTGCCTCAACTTCCCCAGCTGCTGGACGTTGTGAGTGTCCAATCTGAAGTTCTCTCTACGTGCTGACATTTGTTCTTTTGCTTGGGAACCAACCCTGAGAAGGACTCTGTCCCACCCTGGCATCTGAGTGAGGACTCCAGTTGTCTGTCTTCAAAGAGGCCCCAGTTGATTTCTGCTGGATGTTTTAAGCACCTCATTTGATGATGCTTCAATATCTATCTGTCTGTGTGTGTCTGTCTATCCAACTACAGAGCCCTGGTTGGCCTGGAACTTACCATGTAGCTGCATAGACAGTGCTGGCCTTGAATTTCACAAAGATCCATCTGCCTCTGTCTCTGAAGAGCTGTAATTAAAGGCATGCGTCAACACAGGGAGCTAAGAGCTCTTGAATTCTTCCTGTCAATAAAGCCATCTCTGGAGGAGGAGGATTTAAAAAAAAAAAAAAAAAAAGAGGAAGCATGTTTCTAGAAGCTTGTAGAAAATATGAGCCTGCTGAGTCAGTACCTGTGTCCCCAGAAGCATGCCACCATGCTGGGGCCAAACCTGCAGGCATTGAGACTGAGGGTGGCCAAGTTCCAGGTCTGCCTTGATTACTGTTCTATTGCTATAACAAGACACCATGATCAACCCCACTTAGAAAGCATTTCACTGGGGTCTTGCTTTTAGTTTCAGAGGGTTGATCCATGATCATCGCGGTGGAGACTGTGGCAGCAGGCAGGCAGGCTCGGTGCTGGTGTAGTAGTTGAGAGTCTACATCTGATCCACAAGTTGTAGGCAGAGAGAGGGTCTGGTGTGGGCTTTTGTTTGTTCGTTTTTTTTTTTTTGTTTGTTTGTTTGTTTGAGACAGGGTTTCTCTGTGTAGCCTTGGCTGTCCTGGAACTCTCCTTGTAGACCAGGCTGGACTCGAACTCAGAGATCCACCTGCTTCTGCCTCCTGAGTGCTTGGATTAAAGGCGTGCGCCACCGCCCCTTGGCTGCTGTTGATACTTCTTGTCTTACTACATTGTGCTTAGTTAAGATACAAAGAATTATTTCAGTTTTCCTGCATTCGATGAGATTTGTTTTGTGTCCTATTACATGATCTATTTCGAGAAGCTCCATGAGCTGCTGAGAAAATGTGTATTCTGTAGTGTTTGGATAGAACCTTCTCTAGATGTCTGTTAGGTCCATTCTGTTCTTCTTAATTACTTAATTAATTTTTTTGGTTGGGATGACCTGTCAACTGATCAAAGTTGGGTATTGAAATAGGTCGCCCATTACTGTTATGCTAGGGTTAATCTGCGGCTCCACATATAATAGTATTTGTGCCGTTGGGTGCACTTACGTTTGGGTTGTGATATATGTTTAGAATCATCATGTCCCCTTGATGGATTGTTCCCAAAATCAGCATGAAGTAGCCACTTTTATCTTTTCTCACTAGTTCAGGTTTGAAGTGTATTTTGTCGTGTATACGAACAGTGGTAAGGGCTTGTTTCCTAGGTTCATTTCCTTAGAATATCTTTTTCCATCCTTTCACCCTAAGGTAGTGTCTGCCTGTCATGATGAGGTGGAGTTCTTGGAAGCAGAACATAGATGCTTCCCACTTTTTGATCTAGTCTACTAGTCTGTGCCTTTTAATTGGATATTAGAGACCATTAATATTCAGAGACATTATTGAAATGTATGTATTAATTCCTGGTGTGTGTGTGTGTGCGTGTGTGTGCGTGTGTGTGTGTGTGTGTGTGTGTGTGTGCGTGTGCGTGTGCGTGTGCGTGTGTGTGTGTGTGTGTGTGTGTGTGTGTGTGTGTTTCTCATTCTCCTCTTGCTTAACTACTATTATAGCATGATGTGTTCCTTTTTGCAGTCTTGGGGTCAGTTGACTTTTCTTTTCAGTTCAAAAGATTCCTTCAAGTGTCTTCAGCAAAGCTGACTTAGCCATACTTTTTTTTTTTATGTTTATCATGAGGAGGTTTTATTTTCCTTCAATTATTTAGTTTTGCTGGGTATAATAGTGTGGGATGGTAGTTGTTACTTTTCACATCTGCCCAGGCTCTTCAGGCTTTTCAGTGGAAGAATCTGTTATTCTGATGGGCCGGCCTTTGGATGTGACTTGATGTTTCCTTCTTGCTGTTTTCAATATACATTTTTTGTTCTGTATATTTAATATTTTCAATTATAATATAATGAAGGAAGTTTTGTGTAGCTGGCTTTCTTTTGGGTCACCAACCAGCTCCCAAATCATGACACAGAGACTTCTTATTAGTTACAAATGCTCAGTCTTAGCTTAGGCTTGTCCCACTAGCTCTTAGAACTTAATTTAACCTGTTTCTCTTCGTCATTCTGTATGTCCTACTCCATTTCTGGCTGGCTGGTGGCTGTCTGACTGTGTAATTGGAAGTTTTCCTGTGTCCTGGGTGGCCAGTGGTCTGGAAAAATTTCTCCCACTCGTGTCTCCCAAGTAAGCACACAGAGGCTTATATTAATTACAAACTCTATGGCCACTAGCTCAGGCTTATTAATGACTAGCTCTTACACTTAAATTAACCCATAATTCTTATCTATGTTTAGCCACATGGCTTGGTACCTTTTCTCAGTTCTCCTTGTCATCTTGCTTCCTCTGTGTCTGGCTGGCGACTCCTGACTTAGCTTTTTTCTTCCCAGAATTCTCTTTGTCTGCTTATCCTGCCTATACTTCCTGCCTGGCTACTGGCCAATCAGCATTTTATTTATCAACCAATCAGAGCAGCACACATTCACAGAATACAGAACGACATTCCACAGCATGGCTGGCTGGCCCCAGGCATCTCCGTCTTTTTCTCTCTTCATTCTTTTCTCTCTCTCTCTGCCCACCAGCCCTGCCCATCCCTCTGCTGCCTAGTTCAGCCTTTTATTAGACCAATCAGGTGCCTCAGGCAGGCAAAGCAACACATCTTTACATCATTAAACAAATGCAGCATAAACAAATGTAACATTCCTTTACATAGTTAAAGTAATATTCCACAACAGTCTTGGTTTTGTTTGTTTATTTGCTTGTTTGTTTTTGGTTTTTTTTTGTTGTTGTTGTTGTTGCTTTTTTGGTCTTATCTGCTCAGTGTCCTGTAACTGAATTAATTGGTATCTCTTTTCCTAACTTCTGGAAATTTTGTTGTGATTATTTAAAAAAAAAATTTTATGCCTTTGGAATGCAATTCTTCTTCTATGCCTATACAACACAGATCAGGTATTTCCAAAGCATTGCATCTACCTTGGAATCCACACTAGTACCTTCTTACTATTTTATCTTTATCCTTGCTGGGATGTTCCAGTTCAGGCACCTTGTCTCCAAGCTCAGATATTCTGTCTTCTCCTTCATCCATTCTGTTTGTGAGTGTCCATAGAGCTTTTTACTTGACTTACCATGATTTTCATTTCCAGCGTTTCTAGTTGCTTTTTCTTCACATCTCTTTGTTGATTGCTCTTCCACGTCTTGCATCATCTACCTCATTTCACCCAGCTGTTTGTGTTCCCCATCATGAGCTTATTTCCCCTTTGAACATTATTGTAATCACTTCTCAGTTCTCTCTGAGTCCGCCTAATTCACTCCCACTAGACGCCATTACTGAAGGACTAGTAACTTTTGGAGGAGTTATGTTGCATTTCATGTTTCCAATGTTTTAGATTTTATGCATCTGGGCTATTCATTTACTTGCAATCTTATTATTATTTTTTGGCCAGATATATTTCTTCAGTTGAAACATTTGCAATGTTCAAGTGAAATTTCGACATGGTAGAAATGAAGTGTATAGTGCAGAAAAAAGATTTCTCCAGTCTGGGAGCTCAGCATGCCTGGTGCAGACTTTATATTATTCCCTGAGTAGAATGTTAACTACAGGGACAATCACGGCTTCTGGATAGTAAGTATCACGATGTAAATGTCCTACCAGCCAGTTAACAGCAGTGTTCTCTTTGACTTGAATGGCTGTTGGAGGATAAACAGCCAAGCACAGAATGATGCATCCTTACATTTCAGTTAATAAGCTGGTGCATGGGAGGGAAGTAGCCAGGTAAGGATAAGAATAAGTATTAGGGGCTGGAGAGATGGCTCAGAGGTTAAGAGCACCAGCTGTTCTTCCAGAGGTCCTAAGTTCAATTCCCAGCAACCACATGGTGGCTCACAACCATCTATAATGAGTTCTGGTATCCTCTTCTGGCCTGCAGGAATATATGCAGACAGAACAATGTATACATATAATAAATAAATAAATCTTAAAAAAGTATTAAATTGATTCTGAAAACAAACAAACAAACAAAAAACAAAACCAAGGTGAGCCACATGTCAGGGAGGTTACAGTTAGGATATAGAGTCCACAGATTTTAGAAAAAGCAGGGGGTGTGAATGATAGAAAGTGAAAAGGGGGGCTGGAGAGATGGCCCAACGGTTAAGAGCAATGACTGCTCTTCCAGAGGACCCGGGTTCAATTCCCAGCATCCACATGGCAGCTCACAACTGTCTGTAATTCTATTTCCAGGGGATTTGACATCTTCACACCAATGCATATAAAATAAAGTTAAAAAAAAAAGAAAGTGAAAAAGACGTAGGAACAAGAGGGGAAGTGGATGATATAGGCAAAAGGTGTATTTTTTTTTTTTTTTTTTTTTTTTTTTTTTTTTTCCGAGACAGGGTTTCTCTGTGTAGCTTTGCGCCTTTCCTGGAACTCACTTGGTAGCCCAGGCTGGCCTCGAACTCACAGAGATCCGCCTGGCTCTGCCTCCCGAGTGCTGGGATTAAAGGCGTGCGCCACCACCGCCCGGCAAAAGGTGTATTTTAAAATGTCTTATGGGGCTGGAGAGCGAGCCCAGTGGTTAAAAGCACTTGCTCCTCTCCTAGAGGACCCAAGTTCGGCTGTGACCACATCAGGTGATCACAACTGTCTGTAACTCGCTCCAGGAGGGTCTGACACCTCTGGCCTCTGAGCACCTGTACTCATGTGACATACCCACCACACGCAGACAGACACACAAGTAAAGTAAATCTTTAAATTTTGTTTTTACTTATGTTTATATGTGTGTGCCTGCAAGAGTTTATATGCACTGCGTGCACGCATGCAGGTGCCATGCATGCATGCAGGTGCCTGTGGAGACCAGATGGTGGTGTCAGGTTACCTGGAACTGGAGTTACAGGTGTTATGAGCCTCCAGGTGGGTGCTGGGAACCAAACCCGGGTCCTTTGCAAGAGCAGCCAGTACTCTTAACTGCTGAGCCATCTCTCCAGCCACCGCCACCCCCCACCAAAGCTTTATGGTAGACTCAGCAGAGAAACATACAGAACAATCCTAAAGTCCAACTGAGCAATGTATAAAAGCAAAACTACCACAAAACACCTACGCAAGAGTAAGATTAAACAGTACCCATGAGTAAGTTTCAGGGACAGTGGCCCGGGCTTGAAGGGTGACAGTCTCAGATGCCCCTGGCTCTAGCAGGTTCCACATGATGCTTCATGTGGAAGGGATGGAAAGGATGAAGAGAAACCACTTATCCCTTCAGCCTCCGTGTCCTGTGCCCTCCTGCATGTGGTGTAGGGGAGGTTGTAAGGGGTTCCTTGGTAGTTCCCTTAGACCTTTGCATTCCACTGTGATCTCTTCCGCTCTGGAGGGTCCAGCTCATGTGAGGAGCAGCACTTAGGGTTTCTACTGTTCTCTGGGCAGCTTGATTTGCATGGAACGGGGCCAACGGGAGAGGGTGTGCAGGCTTGCAGCTGGAATCTGGTTCTCACCTCTCCTGCTTTTTTTTTTTTTTTTTTTTTAAACAGAGCTCTCCCTGGCTCAGTAAGTTTGTTCACAGACCTTGTCTCTTGCAGGATAAGAGGTTATCTCGACTGTTTTCATTCACTGAGTTCCAGGGAAGAGGCTTCTAATCCACCATCTTACCTAGGAGTCTTCCTATTGACTTAAAAAAGGACTGTAGCACTCTGGAAACTGCCTTGTGTCTTCTTGCTTCTCTCTCTCCCTCCTTCCCTCTCTCTCTCTCTCTCTCTCTCTCTCTCTCTCTCTCTCTCTCTCTCCCTCCCTCCCTCCCTCCCTCCCTCCCTTTCCTTTTGTTTCTTTTTCTCTGTATATTCATGTATGTATGCATGTGTGTGCAGGAGCACTTACACATGTGTTTAGACTAGCAGTTGACCTTGGGTGTCTTCCTCAGTCTCTCTCCACCTTCTATTTTTAAAGGTCTCTTTCTCTGTAATTGTGTGTGTGTGTGTGTGTGCATGTGTGTGTATGCATGCTCACGTGTGTGACTGCTTATGTATGTTTCATGGCCTTGCTATGGAGGTCAGAGGGCACTCTTGGGTGTCTGCCCTCACGTTCTACCTTGTTTGAGACAGTGTCTCTTTGTTCACCACCGGTTACAGCAGCCCAGGTGGCCTGGGAGTTTCTGGAAACTCTCCTGTCTCCCCCTCCCATAAGAATGCTGGGATTACAAACAGGCCTGGCTTTTTACATGGCTCCTAGGAATCTCAGCTCAGATCCTCACGCTTGCGTGGTAAACATTGCCCATCCAGGCATCTCCCCAGCCCCTCTACATTATTTTTTGTGACCGGATTTCTCCCTGAACTTGAAGCTTACAGAATGGCTGGACTGGGGCACTAGGGACAAAGGGTTGTTAGGAGCTGGGAGATAAAAGAAGGTGCATGGAGCCCCTGGCAAACACAACATGCTTCATTCTGGGTGAAGGCATGCGCTCTTGATCCTAAGGACATTTAAAGAGAACCAAGAAGAAGAGGTTTCTTGCCACAGCCGGTCACATAGTAAGTTACCCAAAAGTGGTGCTTGCTCAGCATCACGGGGCCCAAACCCTTCTCCTTGCTGTTGTTCATTCGGTCGCCAGGGCTACAGGAGCTAATGTGGAATGACTTTAGTAGTGGGCCTTTTCTATTTTATGAAACAGTTTGAGGCACACTGATTTTCATTTTTTATTTATTTATGTATTTATTTATTTTGTGTGTGTGGTTTGTTCACTTGTGTGTGACCACACAGAGGTCAGAGGTCAGCTGTTATTATCTTCCTTTATGGCTCTCCAGGCCTATTATTTGAGACAGGATCCCTTACTGAAATGGCACACACCAATTCCATAGACTAGGCTGGCCAGCAAACCCCAGGGTCTGCCTGGCACCAAGCCCCGCTGCTCCCAGTCTGGGATTACAGGCTCATGCCACCATGCCTGGATTTTTGTGTGTGTGTGTGAATGATGAAGATCCAAACTAAGGTCCTCATGTTTACACAGCAGGAGTTTTTCCTCACTGGTGCTCCTCCCAAGGTCCACAGTTAAGTTTTTTTTGTTTTTTTTTTTAGGTTTGGTAGAATTCATCAACGAACTGATTCAGAATTTTCTTTGTTGAAAAATTAATTCTTTTTGTTTTTGTTTTCAAGAAAGAGCTTTTCTGCATAGCCCTGGCTGTCCTGGAATTCACACCAGGCTGGCCTCAAATTTGTAGAGATCCCCCTGCCTCTGCCTCCTGAATGCTGGGGTTAAAGGTGTGTGCCGCCATTGCCTGGCAAGAACTGATTCTTAATTACTGCTTCAATTTCATTATTTGTTATGGATCTAAGTTATTTATACCTTCTTGATTTACTTTTGGTAAGTCATAAATGTCTAAGAACTTGTCGATTTCTTCCAGATTTTCACTGAGTCAGAGTCTCTGAGTCAGGGTCTCTCACTGAGTCAGGGTCTCTCACTGAGTGAGTCAGGGTCTCTCATTGAGTGAGTCAGGGTCTCTCATTGAGTGAGTCAGGGTCTCTCCCTGAGTCAGGGTCTCTCACTGGGTCAGGATCTCTCGCTGAGTCAGGGTCTCTCACTGAGTCAGGGTCTCTCCCTGAGTGAGTCAGGGTCTCTCACTGAGACAGGGTCTCTCGCTGAGTCAGGATCTCTCGCTGAGTCAGGGTCTCTCGCTGAGTCAGGGTCTCTCACTGAGTCAGCGTCTCTCACTGAGTCAGGATCTCTCACTGAGTCAGGGTCTCTCACTGAGTCAGGGTCTCTCACTGAGTGAGTCAGGGTCTCTCACTGAGTCAGGGTCTCTCACTGAGTGAGTCAGGGTCTCTCACTGAGTCAGGGTCTCTCACTGAGTCAGGGTCTCTCACTGAGTCAGGGTCTCTGAGTCAGGGTCTCTCACTGAACTCCCCAGTATGGGTGCTGGTGACTAAACTTCAGTTCCTTGAAAGAGCAGCAAGTGCTCTTAACTACTAAACCTTCTCTCCAACCCCTACCTGCTACTTTTGAGTTTGGTTTCTCCTTATTTTTCCAAAATATTGAGAAGCATCATTAGGTTATTTATTTGAGGTTTTTTTTTTTTTTTAATGTGAACACTCACAGGTATGAACTTTCCTCCAAAAGTCACATTAGTGCTATTCCAGAAGTTCAGGTGACTTGTGCTTTCATTTTCACTTATTCAAGAAGTGTAAAATATGACTTATTTTTATTTTATGCATATGAGTGTTTCCCTGAATATATGTATGTGCATCGTGTGGGTGCAGTGCCCACGGGGCTGAAGAGGTGGTTAGACCCCCTAGAACTAGAGTTATAGAGTGTTGGGAGCTGCCCTGTGGGTGCTGGGAATCTAGGTCCTATGCAAGAAAGACAATTTCCCTTAACCACTGAGCCATCTCTCCAGCCCCATGATTCAAGAACTCTTTTTATATCCAGCTTAATTTCTCCAATGTCTTACTATTTATTCAAGAGTAAATCGTCCAGCCCCTAAGTAATTATGCAGTTTCCAGCACTTCCCTTGTTATTGTTTGAGTCCACCATTGATCTGATGAGGTATCCAAAATTATTTCAATTCTTTTGTGTTTGCTAAGACTTACTCTGTGGCTCTTATTTTCTATTTTGAAGAAGGTTTCATAGTCTGTTAAGAAGAATGTGTTTCCATTTTTGTTGGATGAAATGCTTTGTAGATATCTATTTTGTCCATTTGATCTATGATGTAGTTCAACTTTGGTTTCTTGGTTGATTTAGTTTGGGTGACCTATATGTAAAGAAGAGAATGGGGAACTGAAATCACTCATGGTTATTGGTTCAGGCCCATCTAACATTTTATGTACATTAGTGTTTGTTATATGATATTGTGAGCCCCAAAGTTTAGTACATGTATGTTTATAATTTTATGTTTTCTTAATTGTTCCCTTGATTACTACACAGTAATTTTCTTTATTTCTTCTGACTAATTTTGAAGTCAGCTTTGTTAGACATCAGGATACCTATGCCAGTCTGCTTCCTCTTGCTTTTGCTCGATAAATTGACTCCCACCCTTTGACTCTCGGTCTGTGGATGTCTTTGCTAGTGAAGTGTGTTTGTTGGAGACAACAGGTCAGGCCTGCTCAAGCCTCAGCCTCCACCGCAGGTTGGGATTTTTAAGAAGACAAGTGTTAATCCTATTGATTGAGAATAAGACCACAGCCACAGTTTATAGCTAAGTTTGAAGAAAGCTTTAATTGAATACTGGCCAGGTGGATGGGTTCTGGCCAGATCCATGCCCAGGTTCCTGGGGAATGGCCCAGAATCAAGTATGGCAAGGGCTTAGGAAGGAAAACCCATAATTCATTGCATTTCCCATCAGGTCCAATCAGGGGCAAGCATACATCCTGACGTACCTCCAGCCTACATCCAATGTGTGTGTGTGTGGGTGGGGGGGCTGGGGCAAATGTACATCTTGATGTATTTCCTGCCTGTGAACCTTCCGCCTACATGTGATCAAGCACATCTGGTGCAGGTGGGTCAAATAAACATGTTTAGGGGAGTGAAAACATGTGACTTGTTATCTCCCATGAACACTAGCCTCCAGCACTTCAGGAATTATCTGTCCTCGGGCAAAGAACTTGCAGATCAGAGGCATTTTTGTTTCATGAATCTGTTAGGTACAGTAATTAAAACTTAAAATGTAACTTTGGCTCTCACACAAGCACCAGCCTGAGTGGTCTCACCAGCATAACCCCTATGTGACTGGAGGAACCACTCCAAACAGAAAGACTCCTGTGACTCACAGCATCCTGTGGTTTTTAGGAGATCTTTTCTCAGGAGCAAAGATCAAATTATTTGTCTCGACGTGAATACATCTTTGAAAAAACTGTGCCCTAAGCATATGTCTGCAGCCCCAGTAGTAAAAACAACAAAACCAACCACTGGCATGGGCTTGCAATGTAGGAACTGCAGCCTATGGGTTTGCCAAAGCTGCTGTTGCAGAGGGACCACAGAGCGAGCGATTTGAAGAACAGAAACATGCCTTTTCACAGTTCTAGAGGTTACATGTCTGCAGCCAAAGCTCCAGTCAAAATGGTGTCTTCTAAGGCTCTTTCCTTTGCTCACGTGGCTATATTCTTCCCTGGTCTTCATGTGGTTTTCCCTTTGTGTATGTGCCTAAATCCTTCTTCTTTTTTTTTTTTTTAAAAGCTCTTTTTACATGTAGTGGTTGCCTACATGTATGTATGTGCACCATGTGTGTGCAGTGCCACTGGAGACCAGAAAAGGGAGTCAGATCCCTGGAACTGGAGTCATAGATAGTTGTGATCTGCTGTATGGGTGCTGGGAACCGAACTTAAGTTCTCTGCGAGAGCAACAAGTGCTCTTAACTGCTTAGCCATCTCTCCAGTCCCTGTTAGTTTTTGTTTTTGTTTTTGTTTTTTTTTTTTGAGACTGAATCTCATGTAGCCCAGGCTGACCTCAAACTCCTGTTTGTCTTACTTCCATTTCTCAAGTTTAAGATTACAGGTATGTATCACCACACTTGGCCTCTCTCTCTCTCTCTCTCTCTCTCTCTCTCTCTCTCTTTCTTTTATTTTTGAGACAGAAGCTTGCTACGTAGCTCAGGCAGGCCTAAAATTCATGACCTCCCTGCCTCACCCTCCCGAGTACTGGGATTCATGTTATCACTATGCTCTGCTAAATTTCCTTACTTTACACGTATGGGTGTGCCTACATGTATGTCTACTTGCATGCCTGGTACCCATTTTTTTTTTTTTTTTTTTTTTTTTTTTTTTTGCTGCTTCAAGCATCCAAGATCAACCATAGTCCAAAAATATTAAATGGAAAAGTCCAGGCACAAGCAGTTCATATGTTTTACATTGCACGCCATTCTGAAAAGCATGATGGTGGAATCTTTCACCAGTCCACTCATTCCTTTGTCCATCAAACTGTGCTGTGAAGCCATCTGTTGGTCCCTTAGTATCCACCTCGGTTATCAGACTAGCTCTCACAGCACTCTAGGGCTTGAGTTCGAGTGACATGTATTTAATAATGGCACCAAAGCACAAGAGAGGCGAGAGTGTAAGCTATGAGAGGGTAGATGAACTCAGGTACTGTGTCTCCAAGGATCCGCCCTGCAGGCATTCTTCATTGACAGAATTCAGACAGTCACATGGGGCATCAGGCAGAAGACAAGAGAAGCTTACTACAGAATAAAGTGGAGCGGACTCTGAAAGAGCAAGAGCAGACACATTAAGGGCCGTTTCTCTACACATTAAGCAGGCTTTGTGACATTTCTGAAGTCTCTAGAGCAGGCTGCTATAGCTGGAGTTTGCTCTCCAGGTTCCACCAAGCCCTGGCAGTCCCTTAGCCCACTTATAAAATAAACATACAGATGCTTATATTATTTAAACTGCTTGGCCATTAGCTCAGGCCTATCATTGTCTAGCTCTTACTCTAATATTTAGCCCATTTCTATTAATCTATACTTTGCCACATGGCTCGTGACTTACTGGTACCTTACATCTTCCTTGTCCTGGTGGCGGCTGCAGGCAGTCTTCCCCTCTGCCTTCCTGTTCCCTCAGTTCTCCTCTCTGTTAGTCCCGTCTATACTTCCTGCCTGGCTACTGGCCCATCAGTGTTTTATTTATACAGAGCAATATCCACAGCAGACTGGTGTTTCTGATGGCCTTTTCCTGGCCATCTGAATTATTCTTTGGTTAACGACATATCCTAGTTCTTTATTAGAAAACCTCCTGCTGGGTGGAAATCTCACAAGGTTTCGGGTTTCTGGAGTTGGGTGTGGATAGTTCCTTGTTGATGATCTTCCCGGCAGTTCAGAGTCCTTCCAGGGTCAGAGATAATCACCACAGCTCTGCTCAGTCATCCAGGTCTTGCAGCTCCAGTCTTTGTTTTTACAAGCTGTTGATTACGACGGAGGTGTCTGGCCTACTGTTGTCTCTAACTAGACCTGACACGATGTGGCAATACTGTAGGAAGAAAACATTATGTACAGACTCGGTCTGCATTGTGGTTTCAGTCACCTGCTTGGGGTCTTAGACCATGTCTCCTGAACATGAAAGTAGATTATTGTGATCTTTTGTTGTTGCTCTTGTTTGTTGAGACAGGGTCTCTCTAAGCCACCCTACCTGACCTGGAACTTGCTTTGTAGACCAGACTGGCCTTGACCTCAGACATCCACCTGTCTCTGCCTCCTGAGGGCTGGGTGAGTGTGCCACCATACTAGGCCCAACTAGTATGACCTTAAAGACTCCCATCTCCAACTACACACCCATCCTGAGGTGCTGGGGCTTAAGGCCTCACCGTTTGCATAAGGGGACACACTTCAGCCACCAGTGTTGGCCTTCCAGCTCCCTTAAACTTCATGCCCCTCTCATTTGGAAAGATATACTCTCCTCATCCCAACCACTGGCAGAATCGATCCATTCTCAACTTTAAATGCAAACTCTCACTTAAGCCAAGTATGAATGTGACTTGAGGTGGGTCTACCCAGGGGTAAAATTCCTCTTTAGCCATGATGCTGCAGTAACAACCAGGTACCACGGTCACCACCTCCTCCTGAGCAGGCCTCACACAAAGGATCCTGTCCCCAAAGGAGAAATCAATAAGAAGAAAAGTGGTCACAGGCCCCAAATAAGTCCAAAATCCAATCAGGCAAATCCCATTACATTTTAAAGTTTGAGAATAATCCTCTTTGGTTCCGTCCTGTGGGCCCACAGGGTGGCCCTTCTGGCCTTCTGGAACTGAGAAAAGGATCACCCCCAACCCCAGGTCTCTTGAATTAATGATTAATAAGAAGAATGGCAACAAATCTTGTTTCAGTTCAACCACAGGAAGGGAAGGAGCTGCCTTTCAACACAAGGCCACAAAGGACAGTGAAGTCAGACCCCAAGTGTCTCCGAACTCGACTCTACTTACTTGTAGAAATAGGATATTGAACTAGGAAATCTGCTCTTAGAAAAATGATGGTCTGTGTAAAAATATCAAGAAAACCTCTGACCTACAGGACATGATAACCTTCTAGGACTGAGTCTTCACAATAGAGACTTTGTCCCGACAGGAAGTGACAGAGCCATAATCCTGAGGTCATCAGGCCTGGGACACATACCGTGGAGGCTCTGAGCATGTCCTACTCAGGTCCTCTTACCTTCTCAATGGGGACACACCTTAGAGCAAGGTGGGGCTTAGTATGTGCTCTCGGTTTCCAGCAAAGTAAGGCCGAGGTCAAGTGTGCTTTCTTGGCCTGCCAGCATTGAACCATTCCTGGAGGCTGTATCTTTATTCTACTTTAAAAGAAACAGAAGAATAGAAGAAAAACAACGGAAAGAAACCTGGTGTCTTGCAGAACCCAGCCTCGCTCCCAGTCAGCCCTCACCGATCCTTCCATGCTACCTCCCGCTCTCAGCCGCACCCACAGAATGCTAGAACTGGTTTCCCTCAGAGTCTAAAGTTTGCGGTCCGCAGATCTCAACTCCGTTCTGTTCTCATTTTGCTGGGTGGCTTTGGAAAGTTATTTGATCTTTCTGAGTCTCGGTTTTTTTCATTCATAAGATGAGCCAGCCATGTTGCTGGGCCGGGAGAGCGGTTGCGAAAGTTGGGATCGAGCTTTGTGGGGGCTTGAAAGTCTATGACTTTCCAGGACTGCCTCTGAATTCTGAAGTTTCTTTTTTGTTTTAATCCCTTCCTCTCTCCTTCCCTCCCTCCCTGCCTGCCTCTTCCTTCCTTCCTTCCTTCCTTCCTTCCTTCCTTCCTTCCTTCCTTCCTTCCTTCCTTTCATGTGTGGGAACATGTGCCACACACAGGGCCTGTGAGCTCCAGGGATCGAACTTGGGTTGGCAGGGTTGGCAGCAAGCACTTTTTCTCACTAAGCCATCTCATGGATGCTGGGGTTTGAGATTTCTACACCCATCTTCATGGACCGGGCTTTCTGTACCCTTTCCAGCTCCACACAGCTTCTGGGCGTTCCCCAGCACTGCTTGTCTCAGGGACTTCACCTGTCCAGGTTCTGACTCCTCATCACTCCTCTGGCATTCTCTGCTCGGGTTCAGTTGTGTTAATCTTTTTTTCACTCTTCGGACCTGAGGTATGTAGAGTCAGTGGTTTGATTTATGCTGTTTCTACAATGAAGTGGAAGGGTTTTCTGTGCTTCGTAATTGGACAAAGTGGGGGAGTATTTAAGGCTAAAAATGAGGAAGAAGGAGGCAGAGAGAAGAGATGGAAGAGGGAGAGGGAATAAGGAGTAGGGAGGGGAGAGAGAGAGAGAGAGAGCGAGAGAGAGAGAGAGAGAGCGCAGAACTGGGTTGCTGAAAGGCAACTTCCTAGTTTGGGGAGTTTTGTCTGTTTTGTTTTTTTATTTGTTTACTAATTTGATGTGTATTAATGTTTTGCCTGCATGCATGTGTACGACATGTGTGCTTACTCCCCACAGAGGATAGTTCCCTGTGAACTGGAGTTACAGATGGTTGTGAGCCACCATGTGGGTGCTGGGAATTGAACCTGGGTCCTCTGGGGGACTGCCGAGTGCTCTTAAGCACTGTGCCATCCTCCAGCTCAACTTTCTGGTGTTTACAGCAGTTCTTCCACTTTCCTTCCCTTTCTGTATTTTGAATGAGCACTCTATTTTGTTGGAAAAAACATTCACAAGGGAAAGACAGGCGTTTAAATTCTGACGTTACTGTATAATGTCTGAGGGGAAACTACAGGCCACCTCCGTTCCAGAGTGAGCACCGCAAACTCACCAAGAAGCCACCCCAACGGTTCCCTACCAGAGCTTTCTGCACGCAACAGAAAGCTGTTCCCCGGAAAGGCGCCAAGCCCAGCTACAGCTCCGTATACTTCTACATCGGGTGGCCAGAATCGCTTTGGGGGAAGAAAATCAAATTCACAAGCCCTCCTTCAGCCTTAGCGCCTCTTCCCTCTTTTGCAAGAAAGTCAAAATCAAATCCCAACCCAGCCACCCCGTCCCCAAAGAGACACACATCCAACAGCCTGACTGTGAGGCAGGCTTCAAACAGACCGAAAACGCCCTTCGCCAGCCCACAAGACTGTTCAAGAAAGCCGAAAAGTGGCCCAAAGGGAGATTTTTGTATGGGAATTTTAACTTCCCATTCCATTTGACTTTTGGTCTTTAAAATACAGGTCAAATCAATGAATTTAATGAAGGCCCGTTGACACAATGGCTTCGCCTTGCATTTTGACCCGCATAAAGGGGAGGCAGTCCAGGTCACAAGGCTTTAGGCGAACTTAAGTGGTTGGTACACAAATGTGACGGAACGTTTAGAAACCCAGAGACTCGCGAGACCTATTGACAAGCAGTTAAAAGTATTTGAAGTAGCTGCCTGAATGAACTTTGGTAAGGTAGCACCATTGTCTTCCATTGTTTCTCTCTCTTCATAAGAAAACTTCCCCCCAAAGAACAAGAGTCAATGAATGTGAAATGTAGTGTCAGTTTTACTGGGCTCCGGCCGCCTTTCAGTAATGTGACTTTTTTGTGGCGAGTTCATGCTATTTAAAAGTATTCTTCGCTCCGAGTGTCAACTCTGGCAAATGGTGGCTTCTCAGCCCACTACCCACCCAAATCTTTTCCAATTTCTTTCATGCCATGAATAGCACTTGGAGTTGAAAGAAGCAAAGATTAATTTTAGCATTTTTTTTTTTTTTTTTTTTTTTTTTTTTTTTTTTTTTTTTTTTTTTTTTTTTCTGCTTCTGGACGCTTGGATTTTTCATGCAGGATGCCTGACTGCTCACTCCCAGCTTATGGAGGAGGGGTGGGGAGGAACAGAGGGGAATGGCCCTCTAAGCACAATTCCTTCACTCCTCACACCAAGGGCACAGGCAGGCAGCTTCATTCCAAGAATTTACTGCTAAACTGTCTTTCAATCTGGGAGAGAGAGTAGACTCAAATAAAAGTGAAGTGTTGAATCTTCAACAAGTGTGTGGGGACCAAGGAAGGGTAAGTGGAAAGGGGGTCTTCTCAACCTAGACCAACTGTGAACGGATGGCCCCTGGATTCCAAAAAGGCTTGTCTCTGAGACCCATCTATACATATTTCCCTATGTGTGCACGTCTGTGTGTGTGCATTGTGTGTATCAATGTGAGTGTGTGTGCATGTGTATAAGAGTATGTATGTGTGTGCATGTGTGTAAGAGTGTGTGTGCATATGTGTTTTATCGGTAAGCATCCTTTTTACCAAGCCATGTGGACAATGCCAGTTCCCTGGGGGGCTCTGCCATTGTTTGAAAACACCCTGGGCTGGGGATAAGCTGTGTGGACACAGCCGTGGGATGTGAAGCCTACAAAGGCCTTCTCTAAAGAGCCATGTGCTGGCTTCACAGGGGTTGATAGTTCTAAGATTTGCTAAATATGCTTTGGAGTTTTTCTCAGTAAATCTCTATAGATAGATTTTTATTGTATTTCTCTCCTTTGTCTGGTGTGTGTGCGTGTGTTTGAAATTTCTCCCTTATTCATTGACCAGTAACTTTTTGTCATCCACCCTGACTTTTCTCCTTACATCTGCATTTAAACTGTCATTGACGGCTGCTGTCCCCTCCTCTCAGGACCTGACAGCCAAAGCCTCGTGAGCTTTTATCCCTTTGTGTCTGCATTATGACATAACCTGCCCAAAGTGGCCCAGCTCCCCAATTCTTGTATGTAAAATTTGCAACATTTTTTGAGACGGGTCAGTGCCCATTTTGGGGACCCTTTCTTTATCTGAGTACCGTGTTAAAACTTTTTGCAGATGTGGCCTATTCAGGAGCGGCCCGAGGCTGCATGCAGAGATGAGGAAGAGAAGAAAAGGCCTTCCTATTTTGTGATTACCATAGTAACTCAAACATTGCCAGTGTGTTTGCGGGCACAGTCAGCAGCGCCTGGGAGTTGGATTTCCTGTGCACTCAAGCCCTCTACTGGGGACCACGGCTCCTGGGACTCTGGGCTACACAGAGGACAGTGTGCTTCTTAGGTTTGAAATTAAGCATTTCACTTTAAAATAATACCCATTTGTATCCATTTTGTTCAACATAACAACAGCTGCTGTCCCTGGAATGACAGAGTTTCCTTTTAATCCGAAGCTTCATATGACATTTATGAATGAGGCCGGCTCCATTCATTTGCGGTTTGAATTCACACTGCTTATTTTTTTTTTTTGTCGTTTTTTTTTTTTTTTCCTTCCCAGCATATGGGTGAAATTCAACATTATTCAAGTAATTATATACACAGCTCATGAGGAGGAAAAAGCCTGCTTTGTTTGAACCATCTCTTTTAAACTAGTTAGTGGGGCTTGGCTCTTCCTCCTTTTTTTTCTTTAATTTTAAAGAAGGCCAAATCCAGACCCTGAATTGATGGAGACTTTCAAAGTGCTGTCTGCCTCGATGTAGCGACACGCTGAAAGAAGGCGTAATGGTGCCGCTGAGTTTATTTATATTTGTGGATAAACAACTAAAAACATCCGTCCTGCTTGCCCGCTGGGAGAGCGGTGGAGAAGTGGAGAAGCCCTGCTAAAATCATTGAAAAACTACAGTTCGGAGTTCTTGATTTTTTTTTTTTTTTCCTGCCATCCCCCCACCCCACCCCACCCCAGCCCAAATGAACAAAATTGCAGAGTACCACCCAGGTGAAGACGCAGGGTGAAAACCGCAGGGCACAAAAGACCAAATGGCAACCCTTTCAGACCACTCTGCAGTTTCACAGTATTGCCAGTATGAAGAAAATTAATTGGCATTTAGTCACCACGTTACCCAATAAATGAAGCGTAGTGAGGAGCCTGGATAACAGCCGTTCCCAGACCCCCACAAACCACCACCCCCTCCGCCATGCTGCCTGTGGCTTCCTCCACCTTCACACCCACTGAATCTGGCAGGTGTTCTCATCCACACACTTCATTTCTCATATTATGTCCCCAGAAGCCTCCTGCCCCAGCTTGAGAATTGAAGGAGCGTTAAGAAGTCATAATTTTCGCACAGAATTCCCCGTTTATAAACACATGTGAGCCAGCAAGCGTTTGAAGTTATATGCACTCAGCGTCTTCTCAACACACTCTCCTAACCTGAAGATGAAAATGGCCTGAAAGAGTGATTCTGATCGGCTTCAAGTTCTCTTAACCAATTAAAAAATAAAAATAACGGCCTGGAGAGAAAGCTCCGTGGTTAAGAGCGCTGGCTGCACTTGCGGAGGACCTGGGAATCAGTTCCGAGCACCAGCCTGGTCGCTCACAACTGCCCGACACTCCAGTTCCAGGGGATCCGACGCCCCCTCCTGGCCTCCGTCTGCACTGTGTTCATGTAGCCCACTGACGTATATCTGGGCAAACATCCATATACATAAATATAAAAATAAATTTTAAAAAAGTGGTCTTTTTTGAGGCAAGGTCTCTCTCTTTTATGCAGCTCTGGCTATCATGGAACTCGCTATATAGACCAGGCTGGTCCCGCACAAAGATCCACCTACTTCTGCCTCCCATGTGCTGGGATTAAAGGCATGCACCACCATGTCCAGCTAAAAATCTTAAAAAAAAAAAGAAAGAAAGAAAGAAAGAAAGAAAGAAAGAAAGAAAGAAAGAAAGAAAGAAAGAAAGAAAGAGAAAAAAGAAAGAAAGAATACATGATATTTTTCTTACACTGATTCACTTTTCTTTCTTTGTTTTGTTTTGTTTTGTTTTGTTTTGTTTTGTTTTGTTTTGTTTTGAGCAGAGTCTCGAAGTGTATGTAGCAGGGCTGGCCTGGACTAGACAGTCTTCCTGCCTCCTACCCTGGAGTGCTGGGATCACAGGGTTCTTCACCATGCCATGCCTGTTCTGCCGCACCATGGCAGAAGGCATCAAAAGCTTTTATCCTAAGTGTTAGAGAGGCAATGGTGGGCCCAGTTTTTTGAGCTTAATTCTCAGCTTATAAATTCTCATCAGCTAACAGTGAATCAAACAAGTGTCTGATTGGGTAAATTCAGTCAGTGTGTCCTACTCTGTAACTCAGGAGAGGCTGAGCTTATGGGGTGAGGGCTGGGCAGCCATGGAGGGAAGTGTAGACATGGGCCCAGGTCACACACCCACCACGCCCTTCATAGCACTTGTGGACACTGTAATTCAGACGGTGGTCTCGACGGTGGTCTGATCTCTGTGTCTTTGCTTGAATGTAAGCCCTCCGAGGGAGGTTGTCCACACGCTCTCTCATGTGTCTCCAGGACCTAGCAAACTGACAGGAACATGGTAGCGATGACAGGTGCTGTTCCAGACTCTCGGGGATCTTCCCAGGGCTCATCTGGCCACCTCTTATTCTGATTTATCTCTGGACATAAAGATGCTGACCCAAGTCTGTCCGTCCTCCCTCCCTCTCTTTCTTCCTTCTTTCCTTCCTCCCCTCCTTCCCTCCCTCCCTCTCTTCTTGTCTTACATAGCCTAGGCTGCCCTTGAACTCACTATATCCAAGGATAACCTTGAACTTCTGACCCTCCTGCCACCATCTCCCGATGCTAGGATCACAGGTGTGTGCCACCACACTCATTTAATGCTGTGCTGGGCAAGGGTGCTAGGCAAGCACTCTACCAACTGAGTTATATCCTCAGACCCTTCACCCTGATAGATCTTCTGGATGTCTGCTATAAATAAATAGCATCATCTAACCTCTTTCTATTTTCTATTGGATTCAGAAGAAATGTATGCTCCCCCCTCACCAAATATTTTCTCTAGTACACTGCTTGTCTAACCAGAACTCTGACAGTCCAACAGCGGCAGCAACTAAGGGGACTCTAAAGTGTTGACAATTCTGGCTCAATGACACCATCATTAAAAAAAAGATGTAATTTGCCGGGTGGTGGTGGCTCACACCTTTAATTCCAGCACTCAGGGGGTAGAAGCAGGCTGATCTCTGAGTTTGAGGCCAGCCTGGTCTTTAGGGTGAGTTCCAGGACTTCCAGGGCTACACAGAGAAACCCTGTCTTGAAACCATCCCCGCAGAAGATTTGATTTTATTTTTTCAATTAGTTCTATGTCTGTGGTGTGTGTGTGTGTGTGTGTGTGTGTGTGTGTGTGTGTGTGTGAGCGTGAGCGTGTGAGTGCAGAGGAACCAGATCGCCTGAAGCTGGAGTTACAGGTGTTTGTGATCACCTGAGGTGAGTGCTGAGAAACAAGCCCGGATACTCTGACAGAGCAGCAGGTGCTCTTGAGCACTGAGCCATCTCCCCAGACCCTCCTCTGCACTATCTTAGGATCAGTGACGTGCATCCCACTCCCCGCGCAAACACGCGCAAACCATGTGGCAGACCTTCTGCCTCTTGCTGCGATCCAGGCTGGTGAACAGATTCTCTGGAGCAGGCTGGAGTTTCAAGTGTTCTCCTAGTAATTCCAACACGTGGCAGTGGCTGAGATCCTTTCTAGAAATAAGCTCTTCCTATTGGGCTGGGAGGATGAAAATGATGACAATTATTTGTTTCCCCCTCTTTTCACAATTGCAAGCAATTCGTAACCATTGCTGCATTCCTGCCCTAAGCTTGGCCACACAACACAGCCTTTACACACCTCTGGGACCCTGATGATTAGGGGAAGGGTGTGGGGTCACAGATCCTTACATAAAAAGTGGCTGTTTTAGGACAGTGGAGTGTAAGTCAGGTGGCACACTTGCCTGGTGGGGCGAGACCTCAGGTTCAGTCCTCAGCATTGTCCTCCTCTCCATAGTCACCCTGCCTAATGGTTCCATCTCATGATGTTCAGGGAAGTAAAAAAATTACAGCCATGATGAGATTCCAGCTTTTTGCTTATGTGCTTGTAGAAGACAGCATGCTGTACTGGCAACAGAGGGAATGAGTGTTCTTTCTTTCTTTCTTTCTTTTTTCTTTTTTTAGATTTATTTTTATTATTTCATGTGTATGAGTGTTTTGCCTGCATATACATCTGTGCACCACATGCATGCTTGGTGTCTGAGAAGATGGCAAGCCTCCATGTAGGTGCTGGGAATTGAACCCGCATTTCTCATAATAAGTGCCCTTAACCACTGAACCAACTCTCCAGCCTAGGAACAAGTATTCTTTAGAAGACCAGAACACAGGTTTTTGAGTTGGTTTGTTTGAGACAGGGCCTCACTATGCAGCCCCAGATGACCTGGACCTCACTATATAAACCAGGTTGGCCTTGAACTCACAGGAAGATCCACCTGCCTCTGCCTCTGCCTCTGCCTCTGCCTCTTGAGCACTGGGATCAAAGGCTTGCAGCTACCACACTCTAAGAACACATTTTCTTTGTTTTTTTTGGTTTATGAGACAGGGTTTCTCTGTGTAACAGCCCTGGCTGTCCTGGAACTTGCTCTGTAGACCAGGCTGTGTCAAATATTCCTTTACAGTATGTGAATAAATGTTGCTGTGATTGGCTTAATAAAGAAGCTGAGTGGCCAAAAGCTGAACAGGATAAGGTTAGGCAGGAGAGTCAAACTGAGAATGCTGGGAAGAAGAAGAAGGGTGGAGGTGGGGAGTGTGGAGTCACCAGCAAATGCAGACAGAAGCAAGATGGGCATGCTGTACTGAAAAAAAAAAGGTACCAAGCCATGTGGCAAAGCATAGATAAGAAATATGGGTTAATTTAAATGTAAGAGTTAGCTAGTAACAAGCCTGAGCTATTGGCCAAACATTGGTAATTAATATTAAGTCTCCATGTCGGTTATTTGGGAACTGATGGGTGGGAAAGAACGGTCCTCCTACTAATGGCACCCAATGCGGGGCCGTGTACATCCACATAAAGCCCGAGAAAGCATTTTCAAAAAGGCTCTAAATGCACAGAAACAGAGCCAAACGTGGCTTTTTAGTCTCTTATGTCTCTCATGCTGGCTACAGTACCAAGACATATCTCCCAGCAGCTGCCTATGGGAAGAGCCAGCCACCAACCACCATGCACTAAGCTAAGCTACACCTGTAGCAGCTGGCATAGCAATTCAAGATTTGTCTCATGTAATCAAAAAAAAAAAAAACCAATAAAAAAAACAATACAGATGCTTAATAAAAACAGATCCAGATTAAAAAAAAAAACCCTCAAAACTGGTTACAGTGTGTTTAAAAATACACATTGGCTTGGGAGAGAAAAGAGAAAGTATGGACAGTCATAAAAAAGAAATATATAATTTAAAAATAATAAAGTCCTTAAAAAGGGAGTAAAGTAATATAAAAAAAAGCCATGTAAAGATGGAAAATACGGGGCTGGAGAGATGGCTCAGAGGTTAAGATCACTGGCTGCTCTTCCAGAGGTTCTGAGTTCAATTCCCAGCAACCACATGGTGCCTCACAACCATCTGTAATGAGATCTGGTGCCCTCTTCTGGCCTGCAAGGACACATGAAGACAGAACACTGTATACATAATAAATAAAATTTTTAAAAAAGATGGAAAATACACAGAGAGTCTGGATCCTATATGTTATTGTGTTGTCTTTAAATATTTTTGGCTGCTAAGAGACACTGGATTAAAGCTGCTAGATTAAATCAACCTATATATTTAAAAAATATCTTGACTTCAAAATTCAAGCAAAAGGTATATTGCATTGGGGGAGAGATTATGCTTTTGTTTCCACAGAAAATGAGAGGCTATGGATTCATTTTGGGTTAAGGAAAATCAGGTCTGATTGAGGAAGACCCCCTGAAATCCTAACTACAGACATTAAAAAAAAAAAAACCTATAAAAACTACAAAACATGTGACGTATATTTTACTTCCTCAAGCATAAAACAAAAAATCATCTTTGGCTAACTTATGTACAACATGCAGTCTATACTTGTATTAATAAAAAAATGTATTAATGTATATAAATTTTAAAAGTTTATATATTTTTGGAACAAGGAGACCAAATGCCAATACAAATGGATGGCCCAGATGATCCAACATCTCAGAGTGCCTCTATTACAATTTCCTCCAAATTCTGCTTCCAGAACAGCTCCAAGGCTGCTGGTTGAGATGCTCCAAACTCACAGACTACTCCAGGCAAGATTTAACAATTATCCCGATTTTTTCAAGGTTCCCCCAAAGATGTCAGTGCCCCCAGATAACAGAAAGTAGTCTAGAAAACAACACTCATATTCCAAAAAAAATGGGTTATGGATGTTTATATAAAAAACTAAACAAAAGAGATTAGATTTCAGGGATCTTGTTCTGAAAAGAAAAATGGGGGATATAGAAATAATAGAAGGGTAGATTATTAAATCTACTTTTAAACAAACAAAAAAACCCAACCCAATTACTAGTCTTAAATATTTCACATTGGTATGGACTTTAGCATATTGACACAAATTTAAAGTTAATTTTGTTATACTGTATGTACATTTTTACTTGTTTGGGGTACAGTGTTTATGCAACTCATTTAAAAATGTAATGTATAACTAAGAAACACAGATTAATAGTCATCTATAATAATCAAACTTATAGTCATATTAGATATGTTTTCAAGGTCACATATTTAGATATATAGATGGTCTTCAAACACTTCAAAGACCTACATAATATTTCATTTATATGTTTAATAACCAAAAGCTTTTCATGACAATGATACACATCTGCTCCTGGCAGCATGATGGGCATCAAGGAAACTCTATATGGAGTTTGCTTTCTTTATGGCAAAAGCTAGCCATTTTGGGGAAAAAAACTGCCCTTGCCTCAATTGCTGACAATATACTGTCCAAAGTGGATCAGCAAGGCGCAAAAGAAAGTGACTGCTAAAATTTGCCAAGACAAGATACAACAGTCCTTCAAAATTCCTTTCTCAGAAAAGTCTGTCAGATATCATAGGCTTTTAGGCCAAAGATGGATGCCCCAACATTACAAAGAACTTAGGGTGAATGTCCAGGCAGCCTGAAGTCCTTGTCATTAGGTAACATTTGACCCTCTGTGGTCTTTGTTGGCATTAAAGACTAAATGATTAGACTTACAGTTTTCCTTAGTTATGGTAAAAATTAGGTATAAAACTTTAGCCTCACGAAGATAAAATAGATAATAGAATATTTTCTCTAATATTGCTAAATACAAAAGGACTGGATATTGTAGCTGTAACTCTTACTTGATAACTGTTTTTGTTATATATAATTTTACTGTGTTAACATTAAAACCTTCCTTTTTAATTAGACAAAAGGAGGAATATGGTGCTGGCTTCTGCAGCACATATACTAAAATTGGAACAATACAGAAAAGATTAGCATGGCCCCTGCGCAAGGATGACACGCAAATTCGTGAAGCGTTCCATATTTTTTGCTTTCTCTTTGTGGGAACTAGTGAACAAATGAGAGTGTGAGCTCATGAAGTAAAAAGTTGCCTGTATACTTTGTGTTTTTCTTTCCTCCTCCCCAAGAGGTTTTCTAAATGTTTTTTTCCATAACAAAAAAGGAGGAATATGGAATAGTCCTTTAAACTATGTGAATATATGTTGCTGTGATTGGTTTAATAAAGAAGCTGAGTGGCCAATAGCTGAACAGGATAAGGTTAGGTGGGAAAGCCAGACTGAGAAGTCTGGGAGAAAGAAGGGCGGAGCTGAGGAGTCGCCAGCAGACACAGAGAGAAGCAAGATGGGCATGCTGTACTGAGAAAGGTACCAAGCCAGGTTGAAAAGCATAGATAAGAAATATGGGTTAATTTAAAATGTAAGAGTTAGCTAGTAACAAGCCTAAGCTATTGGCTGAACACTCGTAACTAATATTAAGTCTCCATGTCAGTTATTTGGGAACTGGTGGGCAGAAAAGAAAAGTCCACCTACGAGGCTGGCCTCAAACTCACAGAGAGCTGCCTGTCTTTGCCTGTCTTTCGTTTCAGGAAAAACAAACAAACAAAAAACATCCCCCAAACAAAACACATTTTCTAAACATACACAGAAGGGGTGTGAGTAGGGGAGCCACCTGTCTGTTCAGCTCAGGCCACCAGCCTGTGATGGGGTTGGGGAAGCAATAAGGGAAATGGGACAATGAACCTCCACAAATAAAAGTGGTATTTGTGTGTATATGGAAGGGAGGGCACAGAAGGGAGAATGGCAAGGGAAGGGAGGGATGAGGTCAGTACCAGGTGCTATTTCTTTCTTGAAAGGGGAGGTGGTGATGCTTGCTAAACATTTATTCAAGTTTAAAAAGAGTATGATTTCTGAAACAGAAATCCCACTTCTTGTAATCGGATGTTTATCATGTGTGAGCTGCCATGTTACAGTTCACCCGTTGAATAGAACAAATGAAATATATGAATTGGCTTTGAATGGTGGCCACATTATTTATTGTTTAAAAAACAATACTGCCGGGCGGTGGTGGCACACGCCTTTAATCCCAGCACTTGGGAGGCAGAGCCAGGCGGATCTCTGTGAGTTCGAGGCCAGCCTGGGCTACCAAGTGAGTTCCAGGAAAGGCGCAAAGCTACACAGAGAAACCCTGTCTCGAAAAACCAAAAAAAAAAAAAAAAAAAAAAAAAAAAAAAAAAAAAAAAAAAAAAAACCCACAAAAAACAATACTAATAGAATTATATTCCATGTTCGTCTGAGGCTAACAGATAACCTTATCTGTAGATAGCTATTCATGTTCATATAACAAAATGTGGAAGAATATGTCCCAAACTTGCAAAGGAGGGCATGAGTTAGATCGTTAATTTTACTATAGCACTTCATGTGTGTGTGTGTGTGTGTGTGTGTGTGTGTGTGTGTGATACGTACAAATGTGTGTATGCAGGCGTGAGTGGAGGTCAGAGGTCAGTGTCAGCTGTTTTCATTGGTTTCTTTCTGTCTTATTTTTGAGAGAAGGTCCCTTGCTCATCCAGGCTCTCACTGACTCAGCTTGACTCACTGGCCAGTGAGCTCAGGACCTGCCTGTTCTGCTCCCCAGCAAGTGTTTGTTGATGCATGCCTGGCTTTATGTGGGTGCTGGGGATCAAACTCAGGTCCCCACGCTTGCACGGTGAACTCTTTACTGACAGAGCCATCTCCCCAGCCCCCACTTGTGTAATTGAAATATTGGAAATTTAAAAAGTGAAAACTAAGCAGACTTGGTGTCATTCACCCCAGCACCGTGGAGGCCGAGGCAGGAAGACTGCACATTTTCAGCTAGCCGAGCTACCTAGCAAGATTCTATTTCAAAAAATAGAAACCAAAAACATCACTGAGAGATAGAAAAGAAGAGTCAAGTAAACGGCAGTGACGATCGATGATAATGTTCCTGTTGATTTGTGCTGGCTGGTGTGACGTCAACTTGACATAAACTAGAGTCATCAAAGAGAGGGGAGCCTCAACTGAGAAAATAAGCTTGGACTGCAGGCAAGCCTGGAGGGCACTTTCTTAATTAGTGATTGATTGGGGGAGGGCTCAGTCAATTGTGGGCGGTGCCACCCTGGACTAGAGGTCCTGGGTTCAATAAGAGCGCGGGCTGAGCTAGCCATGAGGAGAAAGCCGGTAAGCGGCGTTCCTCCATGGCTTCTGTATCAGTTCCTGGCTCCAGGTTCCTGTCCTGACTTCCGTCAGTGATGAACAGTGATATGGAGGTGTAAGCCAAATAAACCCTTTCCTCCCCACCTTGCTTTTGGTCGTGGTGTCTCTTCACAGCACTAATAACCCTAATTAAGACAGAAATTGGTACCAGGATTGTAGGGTATTGTGACAGACCTGGCCATGTGTCTTTGGGAGGATTGTGGAAGGACTTTGGAACTTTGGGCAAAAAAAGCCATTGGGAGTTCAAAGCTTGTGCTGTTCTGTAGGAGCTTGGAAGAAAAGAGTGTTGAGAGGCATGCAGATGATGGAGGCCTGGCTTGTGAAGGTCCAGAGGGAACTTTGAAAATTACATAAAAACTATTTGGGCCATTGCGTATTTGCTATTTTGAATTAAGATTCTGTCAGCTGGGACTGAAGAGTCAGTCAGCCATGATCCACAAAGGGCCAACACCACTGAAGTGAAACCCTGCTTTCCCCGGACAGCTGTTGCTGGGGTTAGCTGGAGCTGAGAAGTTAGCAGTGAGTAAGAAGAGACCAGCATCACTGAGATGAAGACTTCCAGGACGGGTTCCCTGATGGTCAGCACCCAAAAGCTGTGTTCTAGAGGTGGCCTAGGTTGTACCTTGTGTTGGCAGCCAAATGTGTAAGAGTCTCCCAGATGCTACTGGTTTTGAAGGCCTGGAGAGCAGCTGAGGCTTGGCACTGTGAGAGAGAGGCCAGGAGAGGCCGTTGGTGAAGGTGCAGCCTCAGCGGCGGTTGAAGGCCCAGGACTGAAGGATCGTGCAGAGAAGTGGAGACTTGCCACCATGAGGAGAGCCCGGGAGGGGCTATTGGCGAAAGCGCAGCCCAGTTGCAATAGAGACCCCAGTAGTCTGGAGACTCCAGCAGCATAGGATGACCAGCAGGAACGGCAGCAGCAGTGGAGCCGGCCTGAGCCTGGAAGACAAGCTGTGTGTGCTGCCGAGGACGGAGCCGGAGAAACGGCCCAAGCCCTTTGGAGGAGCCCAGAAGATGGTGAGCGTATCCCAGGTGCTGGCGACTGAGTTATTATTGACAGCTGGAGTTTGATTTTTGCTTCGATTTGACTGTAACCATGCCCTGGTTCTTGGCTCTTGAAGTAAGAAAGTATCTATTTTTTATTTTATAGGAGCCCACAATTGAGAGACACTGCGTTTCAAAATAGACTAGATATTTTAAAGAGACTGAACTTTTAAGTGTTTGAATTTTTAAAATTTGGAATGATTCTAATGCAATGTTCATATTAATGTGTGGTCTTGGGGATGAACAAGAAAGAAAAGGGCGTGGCTTAACAGGGATGTGTTTGAGAGTCAAGCTGACAAGGTTTGTGCCGGCTGGCTTTATGTCAATTTGACACAGATCAGAGAGGAAGGAGCAGCAGTTGAGAAAATGCCTAAGATCGGCTGTCGGCAAGCCTGGAGGGCATTTGCTTCATTAGTGATTGATGGGGGAGGGCCTAGCCCATTGTGGGTGGAGCCATCCCTCGGCAGGGGGTCCTGGGTTCTATAAGAAAGCAGGCTGAGCAAGCCATGAGGAGCAAGCCAGTAAGCAGCACCCCTCCATGGCCTCTGCGTCAGCTCCTGCCTCCAGGTTCCTGCCCTGCTTGAGTTCCTGTCTTGACTTCCTTCAGTGATGAACAGTGCTGTGGAAGTGTCACTAAGAATGTGTACATATTCAAGCCACTTAGAGAATTCTACTTAAAGTGGGTCTTTACTTACGCTTATGAGTAACAAACTGCTCTGTCTGTGTAGCAAATATAAAGGGTGTCTTAGTCACTTTTTTCTTGCTGTGACAAAGCACTCTGACCAAGGCCACTCAGAAAGCGTCTGGTTTCAGAGGGCTGCAGCCAATGATGGTGGAGAAAGGCATGACCGAGCTGAGAGTCACATCTTGACCACCAGTAGGACCCTGAGTCTTCCTGGGGCTGCCTGCCCTGCCAGGCCCCACTTCTTTCCCCAGGGAGTTGCTGAGCAATGGGTTGCAGGCTTCCCATCAGGGAGGGTGGCTCCTAGGATACTGCACAGCCCCATGGCACCCTCACCAACATAACTCATTAGCTGCTAGAGTTGGACAGAATGGGGGCAGGACCTCAGCTGAGACAGGAATTTCCCATACAGGACTTTGCAGAATGGCTTCAGATCATGGGTAGGGCAACCCCTTGCTGAGGAATGAGCGCAGTGTGGAGAGCCCTGGTGCTGTGGGATGTATGGCAAATGTGTTGCTAATTAGTCGATAAATAAAACACTGATTGGCCATTGGCTAGGCAGGAAGTATAGGCGGGGCAAGGAGGAGAATAAAGCTGGGAAGTGGAAGGCTGAGTCAGAGAGACACTGCCAGCCGCCACGATGAGAAACAGCTTGTGAAGATGCCGGTAAGCCACGAGCCACGTGGCAAGGTATAGATTAATGGAAATGGATTAATTTAAGCTATAGGAACAGTTAGCAAGAAGCCTGCCACGGCCATACAGTTTGAAAGCAACATAAGTCTCTGTGTTTACTTGGTCGGGTCTAAGAGGCTGTGGGACTGGCAGGTGAGAGAGATTTGTCCTGACTGTGGGCCAGGCAGGAAAACTCTAGCTACACCCTGGTGTCTGATACCCAGGGCAGTTTTGCTCTCACACATCTGCTAAGCCAGGGTCCATATCGGAGCATCTTGAACAGACACTTCCTCTGCTAAGCCTAAGTCTGAAATCCCACGGTGTGCACAAGGCCATGCTAACTCCTTCCTGTGATCTTCAAATCAAAGATCTTCCCCCCCCCCAAGGGATTAAGGCTGAAAGTGTTTCTAGTGGTGACTAGTTATGTATGTATGTATGTATGTATGTATGTATGTATGTAAGTAATCATTCATTCAAGCCAGGGTCTCTAGGCTGCCTGGACCTGGCAATATGCCCGGTAGCTACTTACTTCTTTACATCCTCTATCAATGGAATGCTTCTTTGTGAATATTTGCTTTTTAAAACTTGTTGAAAAATACGTGTGAAGATCACTGTTTATACTTCTTGGGAACATCTTGTTTGATGGCACTAAATGCATTTGCTTTTTTTTTTTTTTTTTTGCAACTAATTCCATCCTTCATTTCTAGAATTTTTGATCATTTCAAAGTGAAACCCCCTCATCTCAAACGTAAAGCTCCTCCCCAAGTTCTGCGAACCACTGTTCACCTTCTGTGCCTAAGGATTTGACACCCTGTTCTGTCATGCTTCCCATTTGAGGAATCATGCAGTATTTATTTTTGAGTCTATGTGGCACCTAGCTCGATGACCTGGTTCTAGCTCGTGTTCTGCTACCAGAACTTCACCATGACTACAGACAACTCGGGGAGGAGAGGGTTTATTTCATTTTGTAGTTTATAGTCCCTCACGAAGGGAAGGAAGTCAGCAGGAGCTGGAGGCAGGAACTGAAGCCAAGAAAGAATGTTGCTTACTGGCTGGCTCCTGTGGCTTGCTCAGTCTGCTTTTTATACAGCTCAGGACCACCTGCCCAGGAGTGGTACCTCTCACACTGGCCTGGGCCCTTCCACATCAACTATCAATCAAGAAAACATCCCACAGGCTTGCTTACAGGCCAATCTGATGGAGACATTTTCTCAACTGAGATTTCCACTTCCAAACGTCCTGGTTTTGGTGTGGCTTGTGCCATGGGCTTCTTTTGCAAATGGAAATAATTCTTTACTACATGGCCCAACCACACTGATGCGTTCAGGCATTCCTGACCATGTGAGCTGCTTCCACCCCAGGCTCTGAGCAATTGTAAAACTGCATAAACATGGCTGTGCACCTGCTTTTCCATCACATTTCAATGATCTTGTGTCTCATCACCCACCCTACTGGATCGTCTTCTCCCAGCCTTCTCTACCTTGGCTTAATATGACCTCCTCTTTCAGATCTGTTACCCTTATTAGCTCTGTACTCTGAGCTGTGGCTAGCCAGCATGGGAAGAGACCTCCAGAGGCCTGTGGACTTCCTCTAAGGGCTAACGTCTCCTGTCTCGGCTCCCACATGCCGAATAACCTGAACCCTGCACACCATCCCTGCTCCTACCAGTGGTGAACTACCCAGGGTGGAGATAAGCAGAATGTCGATCCAGTTGGGAGACTCCCATAGAGGTCACATGCCAAAGCAGTGCTAGCCTTGAGGTGGTGATGCATGCCTTTAATCCCAGCACTTGGGAGGCAGAAGCAGGTGGATCTCTGTGAGTTCGAGGTCAGCCTGGTCTACAGAGTGAGTTCCAGAATAACCAGGCCTACACTGAGAAACCAAACCAACCAAACAAACAAACACAAAAAACCAACAACAACAACAACAACAACAAAACCAACCAAACAAGCAGCCTTAAACTATCCTAGCTCAGGTAGGAGACAGGAGTGATTCTGTCCCAGATCCTCCTGATTTCCTCTTTCCTTTTTCTTTTCTTTCTCTCTTTTTTTTCCTTTCTTTTTTTTGCTTCTGCAAAACACACAAAGGGTTAAAAACTTTGCCATGAGGTAGATAAACTTCTTGGATCTGCAGTCGACTTGATTGTCCTGACACCACACTGTGTGGGACGCCCCATCCCTTTTGTTGATTATAATAGCACATCTTCATTATTGTTCTAATACTCCTTTAACACACACACACACACACACACACACACACACACACACACACACACACACGTCTTTCTCTGGTGCTGGTGACTGCTCCAATGTGGAGACGTTTGTTTTATTTCTCTCCCCTCTGTCCTTCCTTAACCCTTTCTTGTTGCCATAGTCACGCTGGGGTGATCGCGACAGTGCAGGGTGGTTTCTGTACTGTACCGCCCTGAGCTTATTGTTGGAAATCTGTATTATTCCACCATTCTGAAGATTTACATTTTTAATGGCTCATTTATGTAATCCCATAAATAAAGTAGCGAAAAAAGCATCCCACACAAATGAGTGAATTGGAGTTTGAAAAAGACCCTGAAGCAGGTCACCCAGGGTCTCAGCTGCAGGGCCTTGATTGGTGTGACCGGTGTTAGCCAGGGTGGCAGTGGACTTAAGACCACCCAGTCAGCGCCCAAATGGGGCATTACCAAGGAATAGCAGGATGATGCTGGGGTTCAATCTCCCCTATTGATCGGAGAGCACAGTTCCGCTGCAAAATCCATTTCAATGTAATGCTCCTTTACCTTGTAGCTCCGACAGCTGCACCTCTCTCTGGCCGAGAAGTCCCTCCGTTAGCATTTTCTCTCCTGGCAGCTGATGTTCCCCCTGCCCCTCCTTTCTTCTCCTCAACCGATATATTCCTGGGGCTGCTAAATTCTCTCTAAAGGAGCCTGTGAATTCAAGCACCTGCTTCAAGAATGTATTTGCCACAGTGAACAGACATGTTGTTGGAACAATTCACTGTTGGGCCTCCTCCCACAGGTTTCTCTCTTCGGCGTCTTCCTGCCCCTGCATGAAAAGCTTCAGTGAGACTTCTACTCCTTTGGGAGAAGTTTGTACCAATTAACACAAACGAAGAAAAACCGGTCCAAACATAACTGAATCAGCAAAGGTGGCCCCTGGGTCTCGGGCTGCTTAGATGCAAAACCGTGAAACATTGTCCCATGCTCCAAGGCCCTTGTTTAACACTAGTTATTTAAGGCTGTCCCTGGAAACATTGGTGTTTTAGGATCTTTAAGCAAAGTGTGGCCATGGGAGTGCTTGTGTTCTCTCTCTCTCTCTCTCTCTCTCTCTCTCTCTCTCTCTCTCTCTCTCTCTCTTCCTCTTCCTCCCTCCCTCCCCCTCTGCCCTCTCTCTCTCTCTCTCTCTCTCTCTCTCTCTCTCTCTCTCTCTCTCTCTCTCCCTCCCTCCCCTCTCTTCTTTGCATCATTGCAGTGGTCTCTGCATATGCCTGTCAATCACAAATGCCCAGCGGATAGTCCGAGTTGCCTGGCACACCCCGGCATAGACCAACAGGGTCTGGAAAGTGCTGTAAATGCACAGATGAGTGAATAGCTGCAAAATCTCAACGCGTTAAAAACAGTGGTCCCCCAACGAGAAGGCATTCGGGTCCCAGCTTGCCCATTTTCTTGCCATGGAAAGGTGAATTCTGGTGGCTGCAAAAGGAGGACTTTTAAGCTGTCCTGTCGTTTTGGCTGCTTTACGAGAAAGGATCAATGTGTTTTCTGTTATGTCCTCCTGAAGGGGAGAAACATTGTGCAAGCCAGAGCAACAGTTGGGGGACTTTGTTGCTGCTTTCCCCAAGGAGATGGGATGGTGGATGCCCAGGCTGGGGGTGAGAAGCACTGCTACTCCGGGACACACTGGGCAGCCTCGACAGTGCTCCTCAGAGCAGAGGCTCTGTCAAGTTTCCAGAACCTTCCCGTATATTTGCTGGTGGAAGCCCCATCACCAGGAACAGTGCTGTGGGGGGTTTACCCACCACCCCCACAGTTCCCCAGAGTTTTCTTGAGCGCGAGCAGCAGGAAATATTAGATAGAAGGATTTATTGCGGAGAATCTTGCGGAGATAAACAGATAGAAAATAAAGGATAGCCTCGAGAGGGCCTGGAACCTATTCCAACGGGCCCCGACTGTCTCTGCCCCAGGGTTTTTATAGAGACGCCAAGGGGTGGAGCAAAAGACCTCCTCCCCCAGCACAGCCAAGTGCAGACCATCTCAGACACCTGCACTCAGGCCCGTGGGACTAATCATCCTCTATGCGGACCTGCTGGGTAAAGCCACGAGGAACCCGAGAACGGGCTCCCACACAGCGCCTTGTGTGAGGTATGATGGGAGACAGAGAATCAGAGAGGGAATAACTTACCTGAGTCCTGTGGTCATCTGTGACCCTGTCCTTTGGCTATGGCCAAGAAAACCTGTAAATATCCTTCACGGATCAGTTTGTTGTTTCTTTCGAGGTACTGGGGATAGAATTTAGAGCCTTGCACACACAGGGATAGGGCGAGCCCCCCACACTCCCTGCCCCCACTCTACCGCTGATGGAGCATAAGGGATTTATGGGTCAGACTTACCATCGCTGTGACCAAACGCCTAACATGAACGACTTCAGGGAAGAAGTGATTTCAGCTCCTAGTCTCAGAGGGTTCAGGCCATAGTCCTTGTTGCTGGGCCTGAGGTGTAGCAGTGACATGGTAGTGGGGACATGTGGAGGGGGCTACACAGTCCATGGTAAAGGAGGGTGGAGGGAAGGAGTGGAGGGAGGGAGTGGAGGGAGGGCACACTAGCTACCTACTGTGGAGGCATGGCTCCAGCAAAACAGAAACTTTGTCTCTTCTGTGTTTCCCTTTCAAAACGTTAGGCATCTGCTCTGGGGCTATTGATTACCTTTCCTTACAAGAGAGGAATACATTCCATCAGTTTTAGCCTTTCACAAACAAAGGTGATTTCCTTTTGTTGTAAACTTTGTTACTGGAGATGGAGTTGACTGGAATAATCTAGAAATCCTGTTTTGTTTTGGTTTTGGGTTTTTTTTTTTTTTTTGTGTGTGTGTGTGTGTGTGTGTGTGTGTGTGTGTGTATGTGTGTGTGTCTATGTCCGTGTGTCCGTGTGTGTCTGTGTCCATGTGTCCATCCGTCCTCCTGTGCTTGTTGTTGTTGTTTTGTCAACTTGATACAATCCAGGATCATCTGGATGGAGGAAACTTCAATTGAGAAAATGCCTCCATCAGATTGGCCTGATTTTCTTGATTAATGATGGGTGTGAGAGGGCTCAGCCCACTGTGGGTGGTGCCACTCCTAGGCAGGTGGTCCTGAGTGGTATAAGTAAGCAGGCTGAGCAAGCCATGGGAAGCAGCCAGTAAGCAACACCCCTCCATGGCCTCTGCATCAGCTCCTGCCTCTATTTCTGCCTTGGGTTCTGCTCTCACGTCCCTTCATGATGGACGATAACCTATACGCCAAATAAACCCCTTCCTCCCCAAGTTACTTTTGGTGTTTATCACAAAGAACAAACCCAGGCTATCACAGTTGGGAGCTGAAACGTCTCCCACAGGTCCATGTGTTTGAACCTTTAGTGTCGAGCTGATGGTGCAGTTCTCAGAGCTTCTGGAACCTCACAGACCTAGAGTCTAGCTGGCAGACACAGGTCATGAGGGGTGGGGCTGTGAAGATGACAACCTGGCCTTGCTTTGAGTCTGGCCCATCACGGTGTGGCTTAGATGCCCTTGCTACAGGTTCTTGCCCTTCATGAGCTCCACCGTGCCTTCCCTACCGCAACGGAGCCCTGTTCTCCCTTGAGTGGTTCAAGTAGGCATTTTGCCATAGCATCAAGAACAATAATGAGTCCACAGGCCAAACCATAGTGAGAGAGAGAGGGCCCAGGTTCAATTCCAGTTCACACTCACATGATGACTCACAACCATCTGTAACTTGAGTACAAGGGGATCTGGTGTCCTCTCTTGGTCCCCATGAACACTCCATGCACACAGTACACCTACACACAGAAAAACATTCGTACACATGAAATAAATAATAGCACTGACATGAATACTTACATCAGCAAAATTTCCTTTCTTAAAAAAAAATCCAGATGTGATGGCACATAGTTATATTCTTAGCTGGAGAAGTAGAGACAGGTGGATCCCCAGGGCTTACCAGCCAGTCAGTCTAACCAAATTGGCAAGCTCTGGGCTGGTGAGAGATCCTGTCCCCAAAACCACGGTGGACAGCTCCCGAGGAAGGATTCACAAGATTGGCCTGTATGCACACATGCAAATGTCTCTCTGTCTCTGTCTCTGTCTCTGTCTCTGTCTCTGTCTCTGTCTCTCTCTCTTTCTCTCTCTCTCTCTCTCACACACACACACACACACACACACCTTTTATGAGGTTGAATTCATGATCATGATCCCCTTACAGTGAGTTGGCAAGGCTGAGCTAAAATATCTAGCCAGTCTTTCCATGCAAAGCTGAATGTCACTGACAAGGAAAGGTGAGCCTGAGCAAAGGCACTGTCAACCTAGAACTTTTCACAGCAGTTATGTGTGGGACTGGGGTCCCCAAACGCCAGCTGAGTGTCCTCCAATGAGTTCAGTTCTGAGCCTGTCGTCCTGGAGACAGCATAAGTTTCCACACATTAGTCCTGTGACACCGCCCCCCACTACAGATGCTAATGGTGACCGTGGGTATTTTCATCTCTGCTTACAACCAACTGACTATAAATTGGGGTTCCCAAGACCCCTCTCAGGTTCAACTCATTTATAGGATGGCTGAAGATACTCAGATAAATGAATTGTTGATTTTCTTACAAAGAATATTATTAAAGATACAAAGTCAAGTATGTAGACGAGTGTGGCACTTCAATGCCCTATCGTATTAAGTTACCCAGTGAATTTGTTTGTGGCCATCCTACCTCAGCCTTTTTAGTAGTTTGGATTTACAGGCTGGAGCCACCATGCCTAGATTTGATGAAAACTCTAACAGAATCCAATGAGCATTTATGTTATTAAAAATGTAGAGGTACTAGGACAACATAAATACTCACTGAGCAACTTGATAAGACTTCATTTCAATCAATCAATCAATCAATCAATCAATCATCTCTAAGCATTTCTCACCCCTTACCAAAGGTCAGTGAATGGAGCTGGAAATTTCAACCTGCTAATAGCTTGGCCCTTGGGGTAACCAGCCCCACGCTGAGGCTGCATAGGGATTGTACCTGTGCCACTTGCTGAAGTATTTAATTTTTATTTATGTACATTTATGTGTCGTTGCATGTGTGTGACTGTGGGGGCCAGAGGAAGGGCTCTGGTTCTTCGCCCGACTCCCCATCAGTAGCTAGGACTATGGGCACATGTCACTGTGCCTGGCTTCTACTGATGACCACTCATTTATTCAGTTTCTCTGTGTAGACCAGGCTAGCTTGGAACTTGTGATTGTCCTTCCTCCGGCTCTGGAGTGCTCCATTGATGGCTCTTAACAGAAACAAATATTCCCAGCAAATGATAATATTCATTCCCTTTCCTCATCATCCTTTCTACATACAAACATTTTCCTAAGAGGTATCAGGAAAAAAAGCATTTTAAAATCGAATTTTGGGGCAAGAGAGGGAGCTCAGTAGTAAAGAACACTTATTGCTCTTTACAGGAGACCTACATCCAGTTCCCAGCACCCACAGGGTGTCTCCCACTCACTGTAACTCCAGTTCCAGGGGATCTGATATCCTCTCTGGCCTCTGTGAGTACTGCATGCAGGCACTGCACATAAACACACACAAGCACTCAGTAGACAAAATAAAAACAACTTAAAAAAACCCAAAATTTTGTTGGGTGCAGTGGTGCATGCCTTTAATCCCATCACTCAGGAGGCAGAAGCAGGCAGATCTCTGAGTTCAAGGCTAGCCTGGTCTATTTAGTGAGCTCTGGGCCAGCCAGTCCTACACAGTGAGATCAATTTATATATAATTTTTTTCTTTCATTTTTCTTTATTAAGAAATTTTCTACTCACTCCACATACTATCCACAGATCCCCCCAATTTATATATAATTTTTAAGTGACAAAGTTTATCATCTATTTTCAGCCTTCTGAATCTATGTTTTTCTCAGACATACAGCATTGGCGATCTTTACTTCAAGAATCCTCTTTTGTGCCCACAGATCCCCAACATCCCAACTGTGGTGTGATTGCTGTGCTAGGTTAGAGACGAGAGCAGGCCTAACTGACCAGGAACAACCACATGAATGGAGAGGCAAATCAAATCCAGAGGGACTTAAGTCTGTGTTCTTTCTGTAGTTTAAATATTAAGGGATCTGGAGAGATGGTGCAACAGTTAAGAGCACTGGATATTCACCCAGAGGACTTGGGTTGGAGTCCCAGCACCCATATGGTGGCTCACAACTGTCTGACTCCAGTCCCAGGAGATCTGATGCCCTCTTCTGGCCTCCATGAGCACAACATGCACCTAGTTCACAGAATACATGCAGGCAAAACACTCATGCACATAAAATAAAAATGAAGAGGAAAACTTAGATAGATCGCTTGGTCGGCGTGCTTAAGGCCCTGGTTCTCTCTAGAACTTTCAAGAGAGAATGAAACCACAGCAGTGAAACAGTTACAAATGCCATCTTGAAGAAAATCACAAGCCAGGGATAACGTCTTCAGGTTTGTGGTTCCGTTTTGCACAAAGTGTTTCAGAACCATCCAGTTGTGCTTTGGATACAGTCTCATCCAGATTCCTGACCTTTCTCATGTATTAAGCAGCTAAAGGTTGTGCCGAAGTAGCTGTTCAGTCTCTCCTGTTTACAACAGCCAGCCCCGTGCGGCCATTATTGAGTTGACCATGTAGTGAAGTCATCTGAATGATTACTGTAAAATGGGATTTAGGAGGGAAATGAATAGGAGGGGGAGAGTAAGTTTGGGGATTTTTCAAAGCTCTAAAGACTTGGGCCCAGTTGCTTTGACACAATCACCTGACATGGGAAGAGCGCATGAATTTTTTCTGAAAAAAAAAAAAAAAAAAAAAAAAAAACCTTTCTTCTAAATCAAGGGTCTGTAGTCAAAGTAAACACGTGGTTGAAGACCACGCTTGAGAAACTGCCTAGCACCAGTGTGGAGGCATTGACCCAGCAAGGAGCTGGAATGCAGATGCCATAAGTGGTGTGTTGGAAACATCCATTTCTCCAGGGCCAGGATCCAGATTCCTCGCCAGGGATGTCCTGCACCTTAGGCCCTTTGTGATTGTCCGGGAAAAGGTAGTTATTAGGAGCTACCCAAAATGAACGAAATGAGAAATATCAGTGGCTAACTTGGAGACACATACACAACACTAATTCTGTTTGCCGAGAGAGACACAGCCCCCTCCTGCTACATTATTCCATGGATGGCAAACATTTACATCTCCTTTGTCAGGCAGTTTTCTGTAGCAATTTTATAATCACAAGGCAGCTCTCTATTTGGCTGCTCTGTTCCCTGAGAAGTGTTGCTGAGGGGCTAGGCAGGCGCATGTTTTCATTCCACAGCCAAAAAGTTGTTGTTGTTTTAAACTTTAGTCTATCATACATCAAACCTGTCAAGCCTTTTCATTAGAGTTCATGGTTTTTAAGCTCATTGTAAATAACTCAAATTGATTTTTCAAAAGGGGGCAGAATGCTTTGCCCTAATGTTGTGCATTACAAACTGTTATAATATTCATTGTCAAGTGGGCTTTCTCAAGTGGATTTCTCAAGAGAGGAAAAGGGGATTTCAATAAATAAAAATACTTTGAGATTTAAATCAGTGTTTTGTGGGTTGACTTTTTTTTTTTTTCTAAGTCTAGAAGTTTTTGTTCAGTTACCAATAACAACAAAACCAGCGCAGAACTTCAGAGATGGCTCAGCAGCTGGGAGGTACTTTCTGCTCACGCGGAGGACCAGGACTTCATTCCCAGCACCCACATGGTCGCTCACAACTGTCTGTAGCTCCAGTTCTAGAGGATCCAACGCCCTCTTCTGGCCTCCTAGGGCACTAGGCATGCATGTGGTGTGCATACACATGTGCAGGCAAACACATAAATCTTTAAGAGCTCCGTGGCAATGTTTATCAAGAGATAGGCACTGAATTCCTCTGACACCTGTAAGAGTCACTTGGTTGGAGAGGGTTGGAAGTGCCTTTCATCTGCATAAGAAGAGCTGTAGGTTTGCCAGTAACTGTGAAGCCATTTTCAAAGTAATCAATAGCTTTCATGTCCTTTCCCATTTCTCTGAACAGGGTCATTGCAGCTCGCCACTTTGTGCCAGTTATTATTCACTTCTGGAAGCATGGTGACAGGGAGGAAAAGCTTCTCAGCACTATGAGAGCTGGTGAGTGCCGGGGATGGGCAGCGCCTCTGTCTCCCGAGAAAACTTCGGGAAAGTCGGGAAAAACCTCTAGTGTGAAACAGAAGCAAGCCACAGCCACAGGCCACAGGGACGAGCTTCTCCAGTCTGTAGCAACTGGTGTTTCCTGGTCCCTGGCTGCTTCATTTCCAAGCCTGGGATACAATGGTGCAGGAGTAAAGCCAGGGAACTGACTCTCTGCTGCTCCTTGGATCCCAGACTCTTTCAAGAGTAGGACCTTTGCCGGGTGGTGGTGGCGCACAGCACTTGGGAGGCAGAGCCAGGAGGATATCTGTGAGTTCGAGGCCAGCCTGGGCTACCAAGTGAGTTCCAGGAGAGGCGCAAAGCTACACAGAGAAACCCTGTCTCGAAAAACCAAAAAAAAAAAAAAAAAAAAAAAAAAGAGTAGGACCTTTAAGAGGCGTGGTCTAGTCTGGAGGGAAGTCATGGGGGTGTGACGCCACAAAGCACTGAGCCGGCAGTCCTGGCAGACACACTTTGGTACTTCTTGTTAGACTCTGAGTTTCTCAACCTTCCTAACGCTGCGACCCTTTAATACAGTTCCTCATGTTAGTGACCCCCCAACCATAAAATTATTTCCTTGCTACTTCATAACTGTGACTTTGCTACTGTTATGAATGGTAATGTAAATATCTGCATTTCCCGTTGGTCTTTTTGTGGTCACAAAGCGCAGAGGTTGGTTATTGAAAGCAGCAGCGTGAGGAGGGGGGCAGGCCACAGGTGGCTGGTGCTCCTTTAAAAAAAAAAAAAAAAAGGAGCAAGAGGGGCGGGGCTCTCAGCCAAAGGGTGAGCTAAACTTGGTTTACAAAGCTAGCTGTTTTGTAATTACACAAATCCGTCTTGACTTTTATTTATTTACTTACTTGGTTTTTTGAGACAAGGTTTCTCTGTGTATCCCTTGCTGTCCTAGAACTAGCTCTGTAGACCAGACTGACCTCAGAGACCCCGCAGAGATCGGCCTGCCTCTGCCTCCTGAGTGATGGGATTAAAGGTGTATGGCGACACTTGACTTTCAATCTGCTTTGCACAATTAAAGTTTGCAATGGGTTTGCTGATATTAGGGCCCAGCTGGCTTGAAATTACAGTAGTAGTTACAGGATTGTGTGTATTGGTGATGGGAATAAAAGGCCTTAAGAGCCCTAGAAAGGTTTAGACAATGTGGGCCTAGTGTGAATTTCCAGAATAAGTCAGCTAAAATGGCAGCTACCGGATATCCGGAGACCACAGATTAGCAATAAACATAACTATGATGTGATTCACTGTATAACTACTTCTGGTAAAATGCCATTTTTGTGTGATTCCGTATAAATATGCCTTTGGGACTAAGAGTGAAAACCTTTGCCCAGAGAGAATGAAGTGTGTTGAATCTGCCTATGGCTCCCAGCACCTTCTTTAATTTCCCAGTCCCCAGTGATTCTCTTTCCCAGGCTACAGAGCTCAGACCTGACAATTGGTCAAGGCTTGGAGAACATACTACACACCTTAAAAGGCCAGATACTCTTGATCCAGGAAGGCGGTCTCCTCCTAGCGCTTGCCCAAAGGAAAATGCAGCCATTCATTGAAACAGCTGTCCTGGGAGAGAGGCAGCGGGGTTTTCTCCAATAATATCCACTTTAGGAGCTGATCATGATGGTGGTAGTGGCGGCGACATGACCTCGGCTTTTCTCAGCTTGCCTCTCCTGGCATGGAGCCATCTCCTCTGAGCCAGGGAAGGGTGATGAAGGAGTTTGTGGGTGTCAAGATGTCGGTAGAGCTTCATTCCCACCAGTGGGGACTGGATGGGATTAAGGGCACACCACTTCTTGGATGTATTTGCCTGCAACAGTCTTAGCTTAAGGTAGATGGAGATAGGATGACGAATGCTGTGCCCTGCCCTATTAGCTGAGCAGATGCATTGTTTAGGATGCTCAGCTTGGGATCCTGGTAAGAGAAGGAAAGTGGCAGATGCATTAGTGGATGTGTATAAGGGACAGAGGTGAGCACAGACCATGCCATTTAGACAACGTGGCGAAGATACAGGCATTGAGTAGGAGTCAGCTAAAATGTGCTTGACAGTATACATATAGAGACCACGAATCAGTTAATAATGGCTGACAGGATGTCCAGGGAAACCCCAAGGTAAACAGCGATGTAATCTGTTATAGAACTATTCTGACAGAATGCCACTTTTATGTGGGTTTTGTCTAAGTATGGCCTTGAGTTCAGAAGCCTTTCTTTGCCTTCGCCAGCCCGCCTGTGTCTGCCTGTCTGTAGGTCTGCGTGCCCACCTCCTTACAACCTGTGTGTGTGTGTGTGTGTGTGTGTGTGTTTGTGTGTGTGTGTGTGTGTGTGTGTGTGTGTTGTCTATGCCTGTGTGTGCCTGCATACCAGCTGGCATCATAGGCAGTCAATAAGGTATGTTACATCTACCTGTGGCTCTGAGTATGTTCTTTAGTTTCCCAGCCCTTAAAATACCCCATCCTGCTGGGTGATGGTGATGCACGCCTTTAATCCCAGCACTCGGGAGGCAGAGCCAGGCGGATCTCTGTGAGTTCAAGGCCAGCCTGGTCTACAGAGTGAGATCCAGGACAGGCACCAAAACTACAAAGAGAAACCCTGTCTCGAAAAACAACAACAACAACAAAAACACCCCATCCCTGGCCTCAGAGCTGGGACTCCACAGCATGCTCTCAGCCCAAGGCTGTGAGCACATACTGCAGAGGTTAAAATGGCAGACAGCAATCCTCCTGATTCTGTACAGCTTTCTACAAGGCTTTAGCTGAAGCAAAGGAAAAGGGTATTTTGAAGGTGTAATTACTGCTAATGAGGTACTCACAGCTGTGAGCATCCCTCCTGGGCCCGCTTTCTCTGCGTCTCAGAGGTCTTAGTGTGTTCTGCTGTTACCTAACTCGCCTTCCATCACAGTGGCCCTCTTCTGCCTGATCCATTCTCTCGATGAGGCTTTCTTTCTACTGTGTCTTCATTTCTAAACTTTCGATCTGCATTTTCAGCATGTCCTGTTATTGAATTCCTGTTTTGGATCCTGTATCACTTTCTTATTTCGTTCGGCTGTTTATTTACAGTCTCTTTGGATTACAACTTTATTTGTAACCTACTTTGACTTCACTAGACAATCTTATCACTATTCTTTTAAAATTCCTCTAGAATTTAATGTAATTTATTTTTAAAAATATTTTTTTTAGGCCGGGCATAGTGGCATATGCCTTTAATCCCAGTGCTCTGGAGGCAGAAGCACAAGGATCTCTGTGAGTTCGAGGCTACCCTGGTCTATAAAGTGAGTTCCGGGACAGCTAGGGCTACATAGAGAAACCCTGTCTCGAAAAACCTATACACACACACACACACACACACACACACACACACACACACACACACATATATAATTTATTTATTTGTATAAATGTTTTACTTGTATGTACCATATGTCTGGTGCCCATGGAGCCCAGAAATGGCACCAGATCCCCTGGGACTGGAGTTACAGATAGTTGAGTGTAGTGGGTGCTGTCTGAGCCATGCCCTGAAGCACCTCCCCTAGTAAGGCAGCTGTAGCTCTTACACCTGCCTATGGCCTTGAGGTACCAGCCTCTGGGGCGTGGCCACCGGGGACCCTTAAGGCCTGGGATGCACGAATGCTGGCCCTTCTTGGCTACCTCATGCTTCTGGATGCTGAGATCTTGGATCAAGCCATTCAGCGTGGGACACAGTTCAGCTTTCCTGGACCCTATGATAAGTCTCCATGGTTGTGAGTTTACCCCCAAACAAATTCCTTTGATCATTAAATAGACTCCATGGATTTATCCCATAAGTTGAGAGCCACCATGAACCCAGGTCCTCTAAAAGAGCAGCCAGTGCTCTTAACTGCTGAGCCATCTCTTCAGTCCCCTAATTCATACTCTTTGGGAGATCTTACTGTGGAACGAATATTGGCAGGCAGAACTGCACCGCTTGATTTCTCATGTTAATTTATTATTACTGTGTGTGTGCTTGAGTGGTGTGTGTGTGTGTGTGTGTGTGTGCCTTTTTGTCTATATGTGCACCACGTGTGTGTAGTGCCTCTGGAGACACAAGAGGGCATCAGATTCTCCCCAAACTGGAGTTACAGGCAGTTGAGCTGCCTGATAAGGGTGCTGAGAATTAAACCCAGGCTTTCAGCCAGTGGTTCTCCACCTGTGGGTCGCAACCTCTTTGGGGGTCGAACGACCCTTTTACAGGGGTCACACATCAGATATCCTGCAACCAGATATTTGCATTATGATTCATAACAATGGCAAAATTACAGTTAAGAAGTAGAAACGAAAATTATTTTATGATTGGGGTCACCACAACATGAGGAACTGTCTTAAAGGGTTGCAGCATTAGGAAGGTTGAGAACCCCTGCTCCAAGCCATCCGTCTAGCCCTACAGTAAACTTTTTTTTTTTTTTTTCAGGGTCTCTCCATGTAGCCTCGGCTGCCCTGGAACTCACTATTTTGACTAGCCTGGCCTCAAATGAACAGAGATCCACCTGCCTCCTGAGTGCTGGGATTAAAGGAGTGAGCCACCACCCCTGGCTTCCACAGTAAACTCCCTAAAAGTTCTGGTAGCTACTTAGTTCTAAGCCAATAGTTGTGGAAGATGCTATAGTAAATTCTATATGGAGAAGCATGTCAACTGCAAATCAAGAGTTCAAATCACTCTATTCTGATCTATTACTAAGTTTTATTGAGTTATTACGGCACTTGGCTAGACCCTCCAGAATCATATGATATGGAGTGCAGAAGGAATGTACCTCAGCTGGAAGGGCACCTAGATGCATAGAGCTCTCAGCACTGTATAGACCAGGCGTGGTGGTGCACGTCTGTAACCCCATCACTCAGCAAGTGGAGGCAGGAGGATTAGAATTCAAGATCGTCATTAACTACAAAGACCAGTCTGGTACATGTGAGACCCTGTCTATTAAAAAAGTACCAAGAATTTGCCTTTTAAAATCTTCTATTACAACTTTGTCTTCTTTTTGTCTCCTAAGAAATAAAAACAATGTGTATTTTTTTTTTTTATAACAAAGTACCCTTTAAAAAGTATAAAAAACAAAAACAAAGCAATCCCAAGACTACAGTGCCTCTCTGTGGCTCTCCTCAGTACTTTCTCTCCCATGTCACGGGGGCTCAGGCAGCTGTGCTTGGAGCTGGGCTTCTTGAGCCGTGAAACCCCATCACTTGGGGCCTTTTGTGTACAGAGGCTGGGGCTGGGGGACATGGAGGACTAAAGATGAGGACATGGGCAAAGACATTTTGCTTTAAAAATTCTCCACAGGGTGGCGAATTCTGTGTTGACAATTGTAATTTTCTCTCTGTATTTTGGTGAGCTTGTCTTTCTGTTTCTGCTGTGCTGATGATGACATGTTGTTTGTCTTAAGACATGGTCTCACTCTGAAGCCAGGCTGACCTGGAACTTACAATGTGTCTCCGGCTGACCTCAAAACCTCATGGTAATTCTCCTGCCTCAGTCTCCCAAGTCCTGAGATTTCTTGTATGAGTCACCACACTCAGCTCTGACATCCTTTATCCTTATATATATTTTTTTCTGAATGTACTGTATTTTCCTTTGATTGTTTTTCATGTCTCTTCACCAGTGATTTAAAGTGGTTTGGAGTTTAGCCACTGTGTTAACCAGACTTTTTAATCTCAGTTTCAGAGTTCAGTTCATTATGGAGGGAGGGTAAGGTGAGGCAGAGTTTGCCTCGTGGGAGCCAGAAAGCTGAAAGAAAATACCTGTACCCACAGCATTCTTTTCCCACTTTTTGTTTTTTTTTGAGACAGGGTTTCTCTGTGTAGCCCTGGCTATCCTGGAACTCACTCTGTAGACCAGACTGGCCTTGAACTCAGAGATCCACCTGCCTCTGCCTCCTGAGTGCTGGGAATGAAGGCGCCCTCCCCCGCCATCGCTGCCGCCGCCACCTTTTCCCATTTTTATTGTATCCAGGTCCGTAACCTGCAGGCTGGTTCAGGGACAGGCTTCCCCTTTCAGTCAACTCTTTCTGGAAACATCCTCACACACACAGGCCAGAGGTAAGTATTGATCATCTCCCAGGTGTTTCTCAAGCCAATCACTTTAACAATCCAGTTTGATGACCAACAAGTTTACCTTGTGTCCACTCGACACCAATCTCCTTTGATCATAGATTTTAGTTCTGCCCTCCAAAAGGCTCATAAACACAAAATACACACAGCACATCTCCAAGAGCCTCCACGGTCTTAACAGTCCCAACAGTGTTAGCAAGTTCAAAGTCTCCTCTGAGACTGAGGCAAATTCTTGGATGTGGTATAATAATTTAAATAGGAGAACTTAAGGAGGGAGGGGAAAGAGAGAGAGGGAGGGAGAGGGGGAGAGAGAGAGAGAGAGAGAGAGAGAGAGAGAGAGAGAGAGAGAACGGAAGGTCTTTCTGTGGGCTTTCTCCTTCCCCTTGTACTGCTATCCTGGGTCCTCAGCTATGGGATGGTGCAGCCACAGCAATGGCGGACTGCTTCCTCTGTCCCCTCTGAGAACGCCCTCACAGGTACACACAGGTGTGCTCCACTCATCTCCTAGACTCATCTCAGTCTGCCGAGCTGACAGGAGTACCCATCACGTGTGTCTTGCTGTGGCCTTCTCCATGTCTGTGTTTCTTAGAGTCTGTGGGCCCTTTTGTGTTTGTGCCTTTACGGTTTTTATTATTTGAGATAGTACCTCACTTACAGCCCAGGACAGATCTAGAACTCACTATGTAGCCCAGGCTGGCCATGAACTTACAACAATCCTGCCTCATTTGCCCAAGTGCTAGAATTATAAGGACGAGCCATCAATTTGGCTTAGACTTTGTTATATTTGGAAAACTTTTGTCAATATTTCTGGAAATCTTTTTCTCAACTTATCCCTATCTCTAGAGACACCAACTGTGAGTGTACTTGGTCATCTCAATTTGCCCCAGTGCTCACTGGTCCTCTGTTTCTTTCGGTGCAATTATTTCTTTCTGTAGTTTATGCGGAAGATTATGTATTGCTATGTCATTTTAATACAAATTTTCATCTGCCATTAATCCCCACTTAATATGTCTCAGATGTTATTGTTACGTCTTTTGGTAATATTTAGGAGATGGACATATTTGAGTCATCAGATCAGAATTTGTTAAATTGAAAGTTTTGAGTTTTAAGAGACTTAATTACCTTTTAATTACTTTATTTTGCATGTGTATGTACATAGAGGTCAGTGTGTGTGTGTACGTGTAGAGGTCAGAGGCTAACTTGCAGGAGTTGGCTCTCTTTCTGTGTAGTTTCTAGGGATTGAACTCAGGTCATCAGGCTTGGTGGCAAGCACCTCTACCACTGACTCACCTCACTGGACCAAAGGTGTGTTTTGTTTGTTTGTTTTGTCTTTGTTTGTTTGTTTGTTTTAATGAAAATGAGAGAATCCATAGCCATTTACTGGACAGTTCACTAATATGGAAGGTGGGAATCCCTGGCAGTGAGGGGGGCACCCCAAATGTTCAGGAGGAAGCAAATGTTGTTCTGAACAAGTAGCACATACTTTAAACACGGCAGACACACAGCCTAGACCTCTGGGCAGTGGTGAAATAGTTCGTGCGGCACCAGCAGGTGCTTGCTCTTTCATGCCTGGTTCTCTGAGTGAGCCCTGGCTGACTGACCGGATGAAGACAAATGGACTGTACTTCACATGCTAAAGGCATGCCAGAGTCTTGCCGCTTTTTCCCTGTAAATTGGTCTTGTATTGTCCAGGCCCAGCGGCCACCATCTTCAGAAGTTCAGTTATGCCTTAGATCAGCACAGTCAGGCTTGCTATCTGCTGGTAAAATAATTGTATTTTTAACTATTGAGGGTTCTTTGAAAAGAACCATCCAAACCACAAATATTTAAATGTAAGTACAGAAAAATCGCCTGATCTAAGGTACGAGTTTGAGAATGGAACAGCCATTCTCTCACCCTTGGCAAAGCTGACCCAGAGCCTCAAGTCCAAAGCTCTGTGAGCGCTCCTCACCCCGTCAGTCACTAGAAAACACATGGTGTGGCCAGTTTTGTCAGGATAACACTGGTCAGACTGCGAGCTTAGCCTCTGACATCTAAACGAGGAAGCAGAGCGTTTCTAAGTATTTTATTTTGTTTTGAGAAATTCTGGGAAGTGACCACAAAAGTGCAGCACATCTGGGAAATGGCCACATTATTGCAGCACATCTGGGAAATGACCACGAAAGTGCAGCACATCCAGGAAATGACCACGAAAGTGCAGCACATCTGGGAAATGACCACAAAAGTGCAGCACATCTGGGAAATGACCACGAAAGTGCAGCACATCTGGGAAAGGGCCACAAAAGTGCAGCACATCTGGGAAATGACCACGAAAGTGCAGCACATCAAAGAACTGGGACTGGTTTTCAACAACCTGAAAACTTTAATTTCTAGAACTGCTTGTTCCGAAGCTAACTTGCAAACAAGATGGATAAAAACAACATGGATGTGCATGGCAACACTACATCCGCTGACTCTTGCCACGACACCTTCAGGACAAGGGAGGTAAGGTTTGTTTTGTAAAGGTTTTTGTTTTTGTTTTTTCCTGTTAACAACAACAACAACAACACAACAACAGCCACCTCAAAGCGAAGGACCCACTGGAGAGTCATTCTCGGGTGTCAGAGCCCTGCCACCGCCCTGTCCGCACTGACCCTGTGGCAGGCACAGTACTGGGCTGCCCTGGGGCTCCACTCATCGCCTGCCGGCTCGCGAGTCACGCTTGTCCCGGGAGGAGCGCTTCCTCGGGGGCGAGTGGCCCACGGAGCCCCGGGCTGAGTGCAGGCCGCGCTTGGAGGAGCGGCTTCTGTGCTTCTTGGAGCTGGTCTCTTTCTGGTCTTGGCTGTGGCCGGGTTCCTTGCTGCCCTCTTTCTGTTCATGGTCTTGCTCTTTATGGGAGGGCAATGTGTTCTTAATCGTGTTAATCAGGAATCTCTTATTTGTACCAGCAAGAGGACACTTCATCCTGTGGAAGAAAAGAGGGGAAACAACGTCATAAACAAGAGTTAAATTCCCTCCCAAGCTGACCCACTATCTAGATCAGTACAAATAATTCAGCTCCCACAGAACCAAGCTCCTGAGTTGGTTCAGCTTTCCTTGCCATGCAGTGCTGGGCCCGGAGGACCGCCGTGAGTCTGAGGCCAGCCCGACATGTAACAATTCAGGTACCAGGTTGGTCAGGATGGTACAGCAGGACCCTGGAAAGATGGTGCAATGGCCATGTGTCTGAACGTTACAGTGTCACCCCAGGGAGACTGCAGACACCACCACAGCAGTCAGCCCTCATACCACAGCCTGGCTACGGCAGAATCGGGGAAAACTTGCCACAGTCTAGGTGGCCAGGGACCAGCAGCCAGGGAAGCAAGCGCAGGTGGGAAGAAGTGCTTCGTGGAGCTTGTAGCTGAGGTTCCTCCGGCCAGCAGCAGGTGAACAGAGGCACACGTGGCTAAGGACGGGTGTCTGAGGGGGCACAGCACGACAGGCACTGGGGAGTGGTGAGTCACAACTAGTTTGATGGCAGACAAAGGCCTTGGTTTGAAAACAAGGTTGCATTAGTGCAGCTCACTGCCCCTAGTCTACAGATGCCAGTGGCTGGCTGTCCATCTGCTCCACACACCCCCTTTCCACTCTGGAGGCTCCAGGACTAGAATGACGCCTATGGGAAGACCGAGGCAGAGAGGGGGATATTTTATCTCGATGCTATAGTTGATCACAAGGCATGCTGTTCTTTAATGTCACCAACGGTAGTGCAGTTCATAACCTGGCAATCAAATGCCTCAGCGCGTGGCCATCTAAGAAATGATACTCCTTAATTACCTTGATACAACACTCCCAAAGCTTACTGTGTCCCCAACACTGTACCTAAAAGTAATGTGAAACAGTGGGTGTATGTGTGCATGTGTGAGAATGGCTATATAAAAGTCTCTTCCATCTGCGGGACATTCCACTAGGCCTGTGTGGCGAGGACAAACCAGGCATCAGTGGGCGTATCTCTGCTATGTGGGAGAATACTGAGGGGAACAGAAGCAGGTGGGCACACACAGGTTTGCTGAGACCCAGGGAAGGTCTCCAGAGCTGCAGCACACGCCTCTGGACAGTCTATGATCCCACAGGAGCGCAGGCAGAGCCAGTGCAGAGCACCGCACTGCAGAGCTGTATCAGGCAGTGAGAGCAGGCGGCACAAGCTTTCAGCCCCAGTCAGCTGGGGGCAGGTCTCCGGAAACTTTCCTGGGCTCATGATCCGGCAGTATGAAGTGAAGGTTTGGATCTCTGCAGGATTTCGGTGACGAAGGCACACCCTCCCAGCCTCCTCGCTGAACTGAACTGGGATCACCTCCTGTGGTCTACCCACTGGCATGCCGGCCGCCTGGACTACCTACAAGCAGCAAGTCCAAATGGATCTGGAAAACTGCACGTCTGCATGGAGACTGGGCAAGAGATTTGCTTTGCTGTAATCAACCATTCCCAGTAGTGCTGGGGATGTAGCTGAGCAGTGTGTGAGAGGCCCCGGGTTCAACTCCCAGCACAGAAAGTAAAAAGCTGATGGCATAAAAGGCAGCATCATAACGTAGGTGCTTTCCTCTGTCTCCAGACGACGCCAGCCCCTTCCGGAAAGCGCCCAGCATTTACTGTAAAGCGTTTACCGTAGACCAACCATGTTGTGAGACCACAGGCTGCTGCTCCATGGACCCTTCAAGGGTTGGTTCTTCTCGCCAGAACCAACTCCAGTCAGACTGGAGGACACTGGGCTGCAGAGAAGCTGAAGTGAATGTGGCCAGAACAAAATGGCTTTGCAGACCAGGAAGCCAGGCAAGCACAAATGTGTGTTTGCTGAAACGCATCCAAGGCCGTGCCCAGCACCAAATGCTCCCTTTCTGTACAAAATAAAATGGCGCCCTGCTCACACTCCTCTAGCTCAGCAGCCGCTGTGTGGCCCCTGCTCAAGTTCCTGTGATTGTTCTTACAGAATGCCAAAATTAAACAATCCCACCCAAGTTCTATTTTAAAATTTTAAAACCACTCTGAGTAAATAAAGCCTTTCTATGAACTTCGAAAAACAAACCACGGTTTACAAGTGAGTAGCTGGGTCTCTGTTCCTTGAAGATCTGTGCACAGAGGTCCATTCTCCAGGCAAAGCCTGGTGTCTGCACACCTAGCCAGGATACTTCAGTGCAGGAGTGCTGTGTGCCCCTGGCCTAGGTCAAGGCCATTTTAGAATCTGCCCAGTAAGCAGTTACAATTCTTTTAAATGAACTAGAATTAGTGTCTTTTTGTCCCAAGTTTAGTATATGTGCTGCCAAAGCGAGCACGAATTAGTGTCTTTTCAAACGTGTGCCCTTTTAGAATCACCTGGCTGTGTGTTTTGAGTACCAAAGCCAGATCCCACTCCAAAATCATAACAGTGGGACATAAATAAACATCAGTAGTTTTAAAGCTTGACAGATGATTTGGGAACACAGAAAATTTATTTGGGTCAGCAGGTAAAGTGTCCACTACACAAGACTGACAACCTTGATCCCCAGAACCAGGTGGAGGTGGAAGTAGGGAACAGACTCTACACAGTTGTCCCCTGACCCCTACATGTGGGCCCGTACTCATACATCATACACCTACACATTAACAAAAACCATGTAAAACAGAAAAACCATCATGAAGACTAAAAATCCACCATGAATTTTCTTAGTATCTTCAAATATCCCGAATTCTTTCATATGTTTAAAAAGCATTTGTTTCCTTTTTTAATCATGTGTATGCATATCTGTGTATGTGCAAAGGAGTGCAGTGCTCATTGAAGCCAGAATAGGGTGTCAGATTCCTTGAAGCTGGAGTTACTGGTGGTTATGAGCTACTCAATGTGGGTGCTGAGTATCAAATTGGGGTCCTCTGCAAGAGCAGTCATACTTTTAACGGCTGAGCCATCTCTGCACCCCCTCGTATATCTTTTAAAGTTTGTGTTGGTGGGGGGCAAGTTCACGCGTGTGTACATGTATCCAGAGGCCAGAGGACCACCTTAGTTGGCATTTTTCTGAATGCTGTTCACCTCCTTTCAGACAAGTCTCTCGCTGCCCGCACCTCGCCAGTTAGGCTAAGCTGCCTGGCCAGTAAAGCTCGTCTCGACCTCCCCTGCGATCACAAGCACCCACTGCCAAACTCAGCATTTTTTCATGGGTTCTGGGCCTCGAACTCAGGTCCTCATGCTTGCAAGTCCAGGAGCTTGTCCATCTGAGTTTGTCCATCCCCTAGCCCCGAAGTGTCTTTTAATAGTTACTTTATTTTTAAAAGTTTTAAAGATTTATTTTCACGTATATACTCTGTCTGCTTGTATGTCTGTGCACCGTGTGTGCTTGGTGCCTGAGAGGCCAGAGGCAGGCATCAGATCCCCTGAACTGGAGTTAGAGTTGTGAATTAGCTGCCGTGTAGGTGCTGGGAACTGAACCCAGGTCCTCTGGAAGAGCAGCCATGCTCTTAACCACTGAGCCATCTCCAACCCTCCATTAGACGAGGATCCTTGTTGTGTGATATTTTGATTGCATTCTGACACTCCTGAGACTGCCAGTAAAGTTTGCTTTGGGTCAGAGGGTGGAGCGCTAGAGCTACTAGCTGACCAAAACTAGCCATAGAGGTTTTGGAGGACTGAGGACAGAAACACAGGAGTAGTAGTAGGGCGGGGCTTAGAGAGAATTGGTCTTTTGGAATTGAGAAATGAGGGAAAGAGGAGATTACTTGGTCGCTTCTCTGCTGCTTCTCTAATCATTTAGGTTTTTATCCCAATATCTGACTCCCGAGTGTTTTTTTTTTTTTTTTTTTTTTTTTCGAGACAGGGTTTCTCTGTGTAGCTTTGCGTCTTTCCTGGAACTCACTTGGTAGCCCAGGCTGGCCTCGAACTCACAGAGATCCACCTGGCTCTGCCTCCCGAGTGCTGGGATTAAAGGCGATAGCCACCACCGCCCGGCTGACTCCCGAGTTTTTATTGATAAAGAATAATTAGATGAACGCGTCAGATCCTAGCAAAGCATCTTATTTGATGTTCCTTGAATCTATTAACTCACAGGATCTTTTTCTTGTAATCATTTGTTAAAGGCACCGCTTCCTTGACCTGTAAAATCCTATATCTTGGATGCTGTGATTACAACCTTTAGAAATGGACCAGACCCTGTGTCTTGACCAGGGTGTCTTGTGTGTGTGTGTGTGTGTGTTCTTTTTTTGTGAAGAATTACCTATGTGAGGGCTATGGCTGTGACTCTGTAGAAGAGAGCTTGCCTACCAGTGTGTAAGGCCAAACACAGGCTCTATCCCCAGCACCCTAAAATATAAGCATGGGCTGGAGAGATGGCTCAGCGGTTAAGAGCACTGACTGCTCTTCCAGAGGTCCTGAGTTCAATTCCCAGCACCCACATGGTGGCTCACTACCATCTGTAATGAGATCTGGTGCCCTCTTCTGGCCTGCAGGGATGCATGCAGGCAGAACACTGTATACGTAATAAATAAATAAATCTTAAAAAAAAAATCACTAATACAGTTGGATATGTCACAACCCAACATTCAGCAGAAAGTGACCCTTCTCCCCATCAACTTGACACAGCTAGAGTTATCCAAGAGGGAACTACAATAGAGAAAAGGCCTCCACAGGCAAGACTGGCCTGTAGGGCATTTTCTTGACTGATGACTGATGTGGGAGGGCCCAGTGCACTGTGCCACTCACTCCTGGGCTGGTGGTCCTGGGTTCTATAAGAAAGCAGGCTAGGTGGATGGTGGTGGTGCACGCCTTTAATCCCAGCACTCGGGAGGCAGAGCCAAGTGGATCTCTGTGAGTTCGAGGCCAGCCTGGTCTACAGAGCGAGATCCAGGACAGGCTCCAAAACTACATAGAAAAACCCTGCCTCAAAAAACAAACAAACAAACAAAAAAGCAGGCTGAGTAAGTCAGTAAGCAGCACCCTTCCATGACTTCTGCATCTGCTCCTGCCCTGATTTCCCACAGTGATAGGACTGTGACCTGAGAGTTGAAAGATGAAATAAACCTTTTCCTCCCCAAGTTGTTTTTGATCGTGGTGTTTTATCACAGCATTAGAAACCTAAGCTAGCGTTCCATCACTTTTCACCTGACAGATTCAGCAGCCACTGATTGCTGTGGGATGTTCTGTATGTTAAATGTGTTGCTCTGATTGGTTAATAAATAAAACACTGATTGGCCAGTAGCCAGGCAGGAAGTATAGGCAGGACAAGGAGAGAAGAGAATTCTGGGAAGTAGAAGGCTAAGGCAGAGAGATGCTGTCAGCTGCCACCATGACAAGCAACATGTAAAGATACTGGTAAGCCACCAGCCATATGACAACTTATAGATTAATAGAAATGGGTTAATTTAAGATAGAAGAAGTAGATAACAAGAAGCCTGCCACGGCCATACAGTTTGTAAACAAAGTAAGTCTCTGTGTGTTTACTTGGTTGGGTCTGAGCAGCTGTGGGACTGGTGGGTGAGAGAGATTTGTCCTGACTGGGCTAGGCAGGACCAGAAAAACTCTAGGTACAAACTGATGGTCTCTGCATGGACACAATCAAATCCTGGAGTTTGTACATGTTTTTGCCATCCTGGGAAATCAAACACAGAACTTTGTGCACACTAGGCAAGTGCTTAGGCACCGAGTCAAGTCCCCAGCCTCCTTTTTAAAAATATGTACGATGGCATGATCTGCATACAACTTACCTCTTTTTAAAAGATTGATTTTATGTGTAGAGTGTTTGCCTGCATATGTGTATGTGTACCATGTACAAGCCTGGTGCCTATTAGACCAGAAGAGGGTGCCAAGACACCCCCTCCCCCATAAATGGCATTTCAGGTGGTTGTGAGCCACCATGTGGGTGCTGGGAACCCAGGTCTGGAAGAACAACAGTGCTCCTAACCACTAATCCTTCTCTGTAGTCCTCAAGTTTATCTACTGAAGTGATCAGTTTTCTAGGCCTTGACAAAGACACAGTCAAGATACAGAACTTTCTGTGGGTTCTTCTCTAGGCCTCTCTCTCTCCCAACAACTGGTGATGTTCCTAGTTTGGGATCTCTATAAAGCCAAATAAATGGAACCATACATTATCATGTTCTGTATCTAGATTCTTCATAACACTCCTGAGATTCATCCGGGCAGTTAGTTTATCTCAACCATGCTGTTTCTCCACACCGTTGGGCAGTGTGAGTTTAAGGGTACAACCACAACTTGCTTATCCATGTGGGAGGTGATGGCCATTTAGATTCCTTCCAGTTTGGGGCTTGTGGTGGTTTGAAAGAAAATGGCCTCCAAGGGGAGTGGCACTATTAAGAGGTGTGGCCTTGTTGGAGGAAGAGTGTCACTGTGGCAGTGGACTTTGAGGTCTCTTTTGCTCATGATTTCCTCAGTGTGACAGTCAACTTCTTGTTGCCTGCAAGATGTAGGATATTTGGTGATTTCTCCAGTACCACGTCTGCCTGCTTGCCACCATGCTCCCCGCCATGATGATAATGGACTGAACCTGTGATATTTCTTACAACCTGCCTTATGGTTATTACTGGTATGATAAAACACCATAAGCAAATGGAAGTTGGAGAGGGAAGGGTTATTTTGGCTTACACTTCCACATGACAGTTCATCATCAAAGGATGTCAGGACAGGAACCTGGAGGCAGTAGTTGATACAGAGGCCATGGAGGGGTGCTGCTTACTGGCTTGTCCCTCATGGCTTGCTCAGCCTGCTTTCTTATAGAACCAGGACTACCAGCCCAGGGATGGCACTATCCACAATGGGCTGGGCCCTCCTCTGTTGATCATTAATTAAGGAAATGCCTTACAGGCTTGCCTACAGCCTATTCCTCTAGAGGCATTTTCCCAACTGAGGCTCCCTCCCTCATGATGATTCTAGCTTGTGTCAAGTTGACATAAAACCAGCCAGCACACAGCCTTAAGGGTTTCAACATGTCTTGGGTGATTCAATCATTATTATTTCATATTTTTTGATCAAATTATAGCATCTTTGACTTCAAACTGGTTCCAGAGATTTCCAGCCTGATATTAGTCTCTGACAGTTTCTTTGCTTTCTGGCATGACAAGATTTTCCAGACCTTACAGCGTTTGTTCCCGTGGAGCAGGAGTTTGGCTTGACCTAAAGGGAGGGCGGCCTTTGCCTTCAGCTTCTGGAAACTAATCCACATCATATGTGATAGAAATGTCTTTGTTGAGGGTGGAGCTGGCTGCACCTTCCAGTCTTAGAGGAGGGCTAGTCACACAAGAAAGATCAACTATGTTGACATAAGGGGAGAGCTTCAGGTCATGTGATATGGGTCAACCTGGAAACTAAAAATCAACCACGTACTCAACCAGTCAACCATGAAAACACTCAGTCAACCATGTAATCAATCAATCAATCAATCACTCACACCTACACAAGGGGCCACAATAAAAACTTTGAACACTAAGATTCATGGCTCTTCCTTGACTGGCGTCATTCCAGTCCTCCGCGCCCTGGGGTAGGCAGCATGTTCTGACTCTGTAGGGGAGGGGCTGAGAGGCTTCTGGTTTTGAACCCTCCCAGATGTCCTGCTTCAGGCCTCTTATCCTGCCTTAATCTAATCTGGATCCCTTCCTGTAACAACCTGAAGCCACAAGTGTACCAGATTCTAGCAACTCTGTAAGTTCTAGTGAAGCGCCGAAGCCTGAGGGCATTTGGGAATCTTGGTATGAGAAATGAAGGCTATCTTGCCGGACTGTGGCCTCTGACCCTACAGGCTGGCTTACCCTGAGCAAGGCTGCAGATGTGCAAGCAATGGTCCCTCTAGGAACCCTGTCTCCTTTTAGTGAGAAACAGTACTTTGATAACAGGCTGGCACCAGACCTCACTGCTAAGGGCTGGGCAGTCAGTATTTCTAGGGGTCTCAGAACTAAACAAGTGTTATCTGAAAAATAATGCAATACAACTTCCTATGAATATTTCCAATTCTAATTTAGGATGAGAGATAAAGTTTTGACTTCTCTGGCTTTGACCTTGAATTCTATCCCACTGTACCATGTTTTCAGGACACCTATATTCCCGTCAGAGCTGAGAGGATGGCAGGGCCCCGCCACTCTCAACCGACAGACTCAAAGCCACTGATGCCCAGGGTGCTCAGGTATCAGCATTATCAACACCACAGTGAAGGAAAACAAGTTCTTTGTATCTTCTTTTGTCTTCTAGAAATACAGTCAAATTTTAGATCACTTGAAATACTTCCTTTCTTTGTGCCTCACACAATGGTTTACTCAGGGCTATTTGCTTGATTTTGCTTGATTTTTAGGAGTTAGGAATTTTTTGTTTATTTTGATTTAATTTAGCCTATATTTTATGAAAAATATGTGCATGTTTCTAAAAGTTACAAAACAAAGGGCCGGAATGTAGCTCAGTTGGCAGAGTACTTGCCTAGCTGGCTTATATAAAGCCCTGGGTTAGAGCCCCAGAAACACATGCCTGTAATGTTACCACTTGGGAGGTAGAGGCAGTAGGGTCAGAATTTTAAAATCAAGGTGGTGGAGAGACAGCTCAGGGGTTAAGAGCACACACTGTGCTAGTAGAGAAGACCAGAGTTTGATTCCCAGCACCCACAAGGCCCTAACAACAGCCTCTAACTGCAGCCCCCAGGGTTGGTCAGAGGGCACCTGCGCACATGTGCATGCACACACACAACTGGAAAAAATCAGTCTTAAAAAATTCAAAGTCATTCTTGGCTCCTTGGGGAGCTTACGGGTAGCCTGAGGTACAAGAGACCCTGTCTCAAAAACAAAACAAAGGGTGGGGAGATGACTCAGTGGTTAGGGCCACTGGCTGCTCTTGCAGAACTGGAGTTCGATTCCCAGCACCCACATAACTGCCCATAACCCCAGTTCCAGGGGATCTGACACCCTCTTCTGGCCTCCCTGGGCACCAGGCATTTACATGGGGTGCACAGATATACATGAAGGCAAAACACCCACACCTATAAATAAGAAAAACAGGCATAAAGGTAACAGTTGAAAAATGGAGGAGCGCTGGGAAAGCTGTCTTCTGGCCACGACATGGCATCACACTCAGGACCTCACAGCAGCTGTGCTCACCTGCACAAAAGCAGGCCAGCCCCAGTCACAGCACAGGTGGGGTAGGTAACCTCTAGGCACCAGGCCTCACTGAGGAGCTCCCAGAAGCTGACAGGCTGGCTGGGGGAGGGAAGGGTGTCAGGGTTCCCGTGCTCCCGTGGATGGCCACAGACCCATACACATACGGCAGCACTGACTAGACTTAGTGGGTTGTTTAAAAAGAACATAAGAAGTTGGGACGGGGAACATGGGGTGGGGTATGGGGGAGTTGGAAGGGAAAAACTGGAGACAGATATGATCACATTTCATTGTATACATGTATGCAAATCTCAAGAAGAGGAAATTATATAAAGGGGAGTGGGAAACAAACACTAAACAAGACACAGAGGGAACTCAAGCTTTTATTGTACCCTTGTGTTCCACTGTGGCCAACCATTAATTGTAGATAAGAGCTGGCATCAGCACATTTCCAGAGAGTAGCTACTGAACGCTGTTACTAAAGGCATGCCTACAGACTAGAATTAGGTCTTAAGATTAAAGTCGTCCTCTGCACATATGATTTTACATTCTATTTGTTTATTTTGTGTGCACGTGGAGGGCAGAAGAGAACTTGAGGCAGTCAGTTCTCTCCTCCCACTGTGTGGGTCGCTGAGATCAAACTCAGGTTGTCAGGCAAGAAGTGCCTTTCCCACTGAGCCCTCACCTGCCCCCTTCTTACTAACTCTGAACACGTTTGCAGTCTGTACAGAAACTCCAGGGTAAACGCTGGCCCTGCTGGCTAAAGCAGTGATGGTCACAGGTTCAGCACTGCTATTCGGGCCCAGAGGCATCTCCAAGTCTCAGGCTGCCTTGTGAGCTAACTCAGTGAGAAACCCATCGCGTGTTCTCTGAACACACCCGCTGCCCACGGTGCCTCGCTAGAGCTCTGCTCTCCACAGTGTTATTACCCTACACTAGCCTCTGGGTGATTTCCACAGCACCCAAGGCTTTGCAGCCTCTATTCACATTCTGCTATCTCCAGCTAAGACTTACAGGCTGGCCTCACCCTTGTGACATCCTCCTGCCTCAGCCTCCTGGTTTTGTTGTTGTTTGCTTTTTAAGTTTTAAGGAGGCTCACTTAAGAACTTACCAGCCCATTGGTCCCATTGTTTCTGCTCTAGTTTTCCCACGCTTTGCCTCCTTCAGCAATTCTTCTATGGCTTTCCTGTTGGGAGAAGGGAAGATGTCTGAAAAGCAGCCACAAACAAATTTCCGGAAATCATTATTGCATGACTAGAACCCTGCTGGGACAACTATCTAAAAGTGGCTAATAGTTTTCAATACAAAACTGAAACAGAAACTCTCCCTCTCCCCCTCCCCCTCCCTGTGTGTTGCTACAGACCAAACCTAGGGCCTCACATGCTAGGCAAGCACTCTACTACAGAGCTACATCCCCAGCCCTGAAAAAGAAGTGGTTTGGGGGGGGGGGAGCGCGACAACAAACTGGAAATTGCAATATAAATTATTAAACCATATATCCTTAATGTAAGACATCTGTCTAATCTTAATTTGAAAAATAACCAAAAGACATGAGTTGCCAGATGAATGTGTGTGTGTGTGCATTTAAAATTTTCATAATAGTGAAGAAATGACAATCTGAGGCTATAGCTCAGGGCCTGAGCATCTGCCTAATATGTATGAGGTGCCAAGTGCTAGATTTGATCCCTAGCACCGTCCTTCACACACACACACACACACACACACCCATTGACACACACCCCCATTCACACACACACACATTGACACACACACACACACATTGACACACACACACACACACACACACACACACAACTGTCAAGCCAGGTGTGGTTTGCTGTGAGTTTGGGGGCAGCCCAGCTACTATGAGACTCTGTCTCAGAAAACCAAAACAACAACAGGGACCAAGAAACTAAACAAGCCTGAAATGTCAGTTAAGCCAACAGTGGTGACTACTTCTGTGCATTAGTGAGGGTGTACTCTCTTCTCCACACATGAAGGAAGCGGCTGGGTATGGTGGCACACACCTTGAATCTCAGCACCAGCTTGGTTTCCATAGGGAGTTCTATATTAGCCATTTCAAACCAGTTCCAGACAGTGGCCTGCACTCATTTTAACCACAGGAAGGAGACTGTACTGTCTGCTCTGATGGCAGCTTTGGGTTCCTTACTAAAGAGAGGACTGCTACGTGCCCGTTAGAATCACCTAACACCTAAGTCTAATAAATTCGTTTGAGATCACTCGGTCTGCGTTTTTCTTTCAGGAAATGTGACATTGATCTGTGTGTGTGTACCAGCACAGCAGTGAAGATTGGCAGACAGCCTGTGAGAGCTGTTCTCTCCTCCCATATGTGGGTTCTGGGGATCCAACTCAGAGCAGGGTTGGGAGGCCTTCCTCACTGAGTCACCTGGCCTGCCTCGTCCCCATTTCTGGAGTTAGAATGACGTCAGTCTATGTGGCAGTGAGTATTGAAGGAAGAAGGAGAAATAAAGAGTAGTACAGAGCAAAGGAGAGGGAAGTACAAGGACTAAGTGAGAGCAGCTGTATCCCAGGCAGTGGCTCAGCACTGAGTCAGGTGACCTGCAGACGACCAGAGCAGAGGGACAGCAGGGACACAGGCCACACATACAGCACCTGCCCTGCTTGTGCCTACCCAAGTCTAACGTCACCTTTGATCAACTAACTAGACAGCACAGGCTATGTCACAGGGCGTCGGAAAACAGGTTCAGATAAAGGATGTGTTCAAACAAGCACGACTCATGACAAAGCACAGGCTTCTCGGGGAAGTGGTGGAGCCTGCACCATCCACACAAACTGTGCAGAATGTGAGAGGAGTTTCGCTGTGGCCATCTGACTTTCTTCCCATAGGGCAGTGATAAGACCCGGAGAGGAAAGCGGACAGCCCGCTAGATCTTCCGTAAGATGTGTGAGGCTGGAGAGGGTGAGGGAAGCCAGGTGTGGTGGCTAGAGCCTGGAATCCCAGCACTAGAGTCTGAGACAAGAGAATCCCCATAATTTTAAGGGGAGTACTAGGACAGCCTGGGCTACAGAGAGAGGTCCTGTCTTGAACAAACAAAAAACCACAAGCAGATGACTGGATTTCCAGAGGACAGCTGCAAACAGCTGCCCATAGCTCCTGCCAGCCAGCAGTGACAAGTAGTTTAGTTGTGTGGATCTGTAGAAACAAGACAGCATATAGGGTCTTCGTGATTTACTGTCTAAAATCATAGATGAAGAAATCTGGGATATCTGAACTTAATTTCAGAAAACCATTCGATTATCTGGGGTTACCTGTTAGCAGCCAAGGAGGAAAGTTTACATTGCAGAGGTTTGGGAGACAAGGAAAAACTCAACTGGAACATTGAGGTAATTGCAAAGTGAAAAGAATTATTCATAGATACAAGATGGAAGGTCTGGGCGTGGTGATGTGTGCCTGAGGCCCCAGCATTCAGGAGGTTGAGAAAGGAAGTTCCATTCCAGTGAGCATGAAGTCAGCCTGGGATACACAATAAAACTACACCTTAAAAAACACCTTTAATGCCAGTATCAGGGAGGCAGAGGCAGGATCTCTGTGAGTTTGAGGCTAGCCTGGTCTACAGAGAGTTCCAGGACAGCCAGGGCTACACACAGAAAATCTGTCCCCAAAAAACAAAACCAAACAAACAAAACCCCATATGAACAAATGAACAAATCATGCACCTGTAATCTCAGAATTTGAGAGGTAGAGGGAGGAGGATCAGGAGTTCAGGGCCATTCTCAGCTATGAGGACATATATGAGACCCCATTCATAACCCCCTAAAATGACAAAAAATGGAGGCACAAAGTATCATCTGTAGTTGTATTAAATCTAGTCATTAGTTGGTAAATCCGCAGATCTCAAGGTAAGCCAGGCCTTTCCCTACAAAGGCTATTAGTGGGTATTGCAAAGGGAGACGACATGTGAACTCTAAAGCTGAATGTAGTGGTGCGTGTATTAAAGGAGGCATGAGTCAGGAGCACACTTCGTAGGCTCTCTTTGTAGCTCTGGCTGGCCTGAATGCCTCATGTAGACCAGGCTGGCCTCGAACTCACCAAGATCTGCCTGCCTCTGACTCCCCAGCTGGGATAGCAGGCATGTATGATACTGTGTCAGGCTTGGTTTTTGAAAATACTTGTGCCATGAACTTGAGTGAAGTACTATTGAAACCCTTCCATTTCCTGTCCATACGGACCAAAGAGAAAGAAGAAAAGTACCATTTAATCGATGACACAAATCAAACAGAGATATAGAGGGCTGCTTTTTGTAGTGATGGTGATGGTCTCAGCTGCCTCACAAGGTTGTTAAGAGGTGGGGATTTCATTTGGATCCAACTGCTCTGGATTTCACAGTAAATATGAAGTCCAGTTTCTACCTTCTTTGGGTCAGGGGACTCATCTCTTACAGTGGAGCTCTCCCTGAGCCTGGTACACACACACTGGATTCTCAGTTTGATATGGGCGATTTGAATTGGGATATGGTAAAATACCAAATTCACAAGAACTAAAACATCTCAGTATAACGGACCCAAAGAGACCCTTCCCTAAGAAAACCTGAGAGCTAGGAAGGCAGTTCAGTGGGTGGAGTGTTTGCCAGGCAAGGCTGAGGACTGGGGTCTGGATCCCAGGACCCGTGTCAACAGCCAGGCTGGCGGTGCTGTGTGGGGAGGGTACACAACCTTAGAGGCTGTAGCCTTGCCAGGGAAGCAGGCCACTGAGGGAGAGCTGTGAGGGTTGTTAGCCTTGCCTCTCTCCCCACTTTCTCGCTCTCTCTGCTTCTGTGTGTGACTGAGATGGGATCTGTCATCTTGTCACACACACAGGAATTCTTCTCGGCCTTAAAAAGAAGGAAGTACTGCTACTTATGGTGACACAGACAAGACACTGACCAGGGGATGGGCCAGGAATCAAGGAGCAAATGTCCTGTCATCTTACTTACACTGGAAGCTAAAGAGCTCAAGTTCAGAAGCAGAACGGTGCTAACCAGGGCTGGGGGACAGAGGGAGGGGGGTCTGGGAGATGAAGGGAGCCACTGTGCAGCGTGGCGACTTTCACAGCAAGCACCGAAGCCTTGAAGATCTCCAGAGTTCTCACCACAGGAAGGAAAACTCACGTGAAGTAATGACGGCACCATTCCATGGTGTTTGGCGGACTGCAGAGCAGCGGTTCTCAACCTCCCTGGAGCTGCGACCCTTTACAACAGTTCCTCACGTTGTGGTGACCCCAACTTAGAATTATTTTCATTGCTACTCCATAACTAATGTTGCTACTGTTGTGGACTGTAATGTAAACATCTGTGCTTTCGATGGTCTGAGGCGACCTCTGTGAAAGGCTGTCTGGTCCCCAAGAGTCACGGCCACAGGTTGAGAAGCACTGCTTTAAAGCATGGCCTACACACTGAATGTGCACCGTTTATTATTTATATATTTACTTATTACTTTAAGTAAATACTGTATCTGTAGCGGAAGAGTAGACAACCGGTAACAGGGAGGTGGAGGCAGACACGGTGAGAACAAGGCCAGAGACGGACAAGCACGGGCCTGGTGAGCAACTGACTGTAGTGACCGTGCACGGCACACACAGCTGCACCACTGCCCCTGGTCACTAGGAGACTGCAGTCCTCACAACTGACTGTAGTGACCGTGCATGGCACACACACATGCACCACTGCTCCTGGTCACTAGGAGACTGCAGTCCTCACTACAGATGCAGAAGGAGGCCAAGCTAGAGTTCTTCCTTCACGGTTAAGGATTTTGATCTCGGGCTGTGCAAAAGTCTCAGCAAGCACACCCATCTCGAAAACACCCTTTTCCTGGTGAGTGAGAGACCCACCAGAGGGAACGGGCCTCTACTTTGGTTTTGCTCCATTGTACAGAAGGAAAAGCCTTGTTTACACAAGCAGAAACCCCCAAGTTCCATTTCCTGGAGAAGTTGCTAATGAAATGGAAGCATAACGTGCCAGCTAACTTTGGACAGTCCCGATGCCTGGCATAGCTCCACGGCATGACTGGCTGACCGCAGCACTGTATCTGCTGCTCCGCTGCATGGCTGACTGCAGCACTGTATCTGCTGCTCCACTACACGGCTGGCTGACCACAGCACTGTATCTGCTGCTCCGCTGCATGGCTGGCTGACCGCAGCACTGTATCTGCTGCTCCGCTGCATGGCTGACTGCAGCACTGTATCTGCTGCTCCGCTGCATGGCTGGCTGACCGCAGCACTGTATCTGCTGCTCCGCTGCATGGCTGGCTGACCGCAGCACTGTATCGCTGTCACAGCAGGTCCGCTGCTCTAGATCCACGGGACGTGGCACAGCATGGAGTAAAGCTTGGCTGGTCAGTGACCATGACGCAGAAACAGGCACTCAGGTGCCAGCATACCCCCACGGGGACACCACACCACAACTTCCACCAGGCTCCATTTCTTCACGGTTTCTCCACCTCCCAAAGCACCAAGCTGGGAATCGACCCTTCAGCAGGTGGACCTTTTGGGGGGCATCTAAGAGCAAACCATGGTGTGTGAAGTCACGTACACTCTACGACCACAAACTACAATGAGGAGAGGGGAGGCTGGTACTCCTGGGAATTCTTTCCTCTCCTTCTCCCCACCCAATACAAGGTCTCATTATGTAGCTCCAGCTGTCCTGGACCTCACTATGTAGACCAGGCTGATCTTGAACTCACAGAGATCTGCCTGCCACCCCTCCCCCCAAGTGCTAGGATTAAAGCGTGTGCCACTGTGCCTGGCCAGTAATGTTTTCTTAATATAAAGCTCTTTTCACTCAAGGATGCAAGTCAAAACACAATGACAGTGTTTCCTGTGTTATGAATTGCACTGAGTACAGGACCGGTGACAGTAATGTTGCATGTGACATATGAGGGTGTCCACTTTGTCTCAGGTAATTTTTCTTTGGATACCGACATAATACACACTACTGGGGATGTGATACAAACTAATGGCAGCAGTACCTATGTACCTACCAAGTACCTATGCCTAACCCTCAGCTCCTCTGTGCCAATCCATAGAGGAGGAAGTAAGAAACCGAGGAGATTGCAAAACTACCCTATGTCACAATGACCAGTAAGCAATGGTGCTGTGATGTAAATCCAGACGGGCCAACTCTCGGACCCAGGGTCTTAACGCTTTTATCACAGCTCTTCTGCAAGGTGTGGAAAACCTCTAGAACTTAGTCTAGTGAGCCACATACAGGGATGCTTGTGTGTGTGTGTGTGTGTGTGTGTGCACAAGTGTGATACATGCGGTGACACGGAGGGGTTTATTTATGACAGGAGCTGCTTAGTGGAGAACGGGCCCCAAACCCTTCACCCTGGACTTCTGTTCTCAACCCCCTGCAGTTACTCATCCGCAGGTGTCTGCTCAGAGCAGGCTATTACCACAGAGATGACTTCTGCAGCTCAGAGTCGTGTGGGTTGATTCTTACTACCTCAGCTCTTAGGAGGAAACATCTCTCAGTTTATAGGCCACCTGCTTCACCACAGATACACTGATCTCATTTTCAAAGCACAAGTATTCTGACAAATATTTATTCCTAAATCTTGATACAGAAAAAGTCACTAATTTTTACCTCATATTACAAGACCTGAGCAAACATGCCACGGTGTACACACATATGTGAAGAAAAACATCTCCTACTGAAACTAAGTGTGGGGCTGCTTGGGAAACAATAAACTCAAAGTAGAAAAGCCCATGGATTACGAAATCCAAGGGCAGCATATCTGTTTGACAGGCCGACTGTTAGGTTGAAAAGTCTACGTATATGCCCTATTGAAATACTAGTTGGGAGAATTAACAACAAAGAGAGAATAAGGTCAAAATAATTATTAAGCTTTTTTTACTCAATAAAAACATTTGTTTGCTCTTTGAGAAGTACAGGTGGAAAAAATGATTTTTGTCTTGAAAAATGAGTGTGGAAGGAAGCCAATATCCTAGCCCCCTCCCCAAAAGCTAATAGCTAATATGGCAGCTGCTTGAACCGAGCAAAAGACAGGAAATGTGACCAATGACTGAAAAGCAGAGACACAAGATAAAAGCCCAACTCTTACCAAAGAGCATCACAAAATACAAACAGGAGAAAGGTACAGAAACTGTGCCAAAGAAAACACCACAGTGAAGAGTTTCTCGGGTTTGCTACCACAGCTCCCTGAGACTGGGCACACGGTTGGCATATTCCTTTGATAAACATACCAGACACAGGCCCTGCAGACTGTCCTTAGCCTGCCCCAGAGCTCTTGGCCTTGAGGACAGCAGTCAGTGCAGGTCTGGTCAGGCCGCAGAGGTGTCCTCCTCATGTCCAGGTGAGGTGGCGCACACTCGAAAACAAGCTGTCCCCCACAGACCTCAGTCACTGACTCACCAGGTGAGTATACATTACACCCAGAGCTAAAAGTCCAGGAATGGAAAACAATGAAGAGAAATATCCAGAACTGCAGGCTCCTTACAAAGTGTTTTCATGTTTTAACACATGTAGAAACTAGTCTCTTGAGTCTGCTGTTTTTAAGGTAAATAGTATACCTATCATTAACTGAACTGAGAGGTTTTTTTTTAAACTAAGATATAAAACACTTGTACATCTAAAGTTTGGGCTGGAGGCTAAGGAGAAGGCTCAGTGGTTAAGAGCACTGGCTGCTCTTTCAGAGGACCCGGGTTCTATTCCCAGCACTCACATGGCAGCTCCCAACTGTCTGTTAACTCCAGTTCCAGGGACCCAACACCCTCATAAGGACACACATGCAGGCAAAAACACAAATGCACATGAAATAACAATGAACAATTAAAGTTTGGGCTGGAGAGATGGTTCAGTGGTTAGAGCACTGGCTGCTCTTACAGAAGACCTGGGTTTGGTTCCTAACACCCACACGGCAGCTCACACCCACCTGTGACTGCAGTTACTGGGGATCCAACACCCTCTTCTGGCCTCCACAGGTATACTTATATATATGCTGGCCAATACTCATACACACGATGAACAACAAATTGATCTTTAAAAACAAACCTAGCAATACACTTGAGAAGAGAAGAAAAGCCCACACTCTACACCTCTTACCGAGGACTAAGTATCTGGGGCTGGGCTTAAGAGCACCGAGCAGAGTGTGTCTCAGGAGGAAAGAAATGACAAAGAGCTATAGAAACTGGGCACGCAGCCCACACCAGGGCAAGGGTGCCTGGTTCCGCAACCTGGATTGCCAAGACCAGCCGCCTCCTGACCAGCAGACACTTCTAACTTCCAGATTTTAGACGTCAAACACTGCTTTGAGAGATAAATTAATCTCCTCTGCAAAAGCAGTGGAGATTAACAAAACACGCACACACTTACGGCCATTTTTACACCAAGAATTAAGTACAAACATCTACTCTACAGATAATTTACTAAAACAAGTCAGCAAATTCTTAACTCCTTAAGTCCTGCCCTCTCAAGCTTCAAGTTGTTATTCAGGTACTAACTCATACAGAATGAACTTAAGTAGGGAATGCAATTCCAAATCCCCATTCACAATTAAGAAAACATCCTATTTAATACACATACCATGTCTTGGGGAAAAACCTATAATATAGTAGCTTAATAGAATCCAGAAATTGAACACACACACAGGGAGGGGGTGTCTAACTTGGTCCTCTGAAGGAGATGTTTTTAAAAAAGCTCAAAGTACTGAATTTAGGTGGTTCACTGAGCAAGTAGGCCAGGACTATCTGACTAGAAAGTAAAGTGATGTAAACATTTACCTTCAAAGCTGAGGGATGCTGTGGGGCTCTGATGCAATGCAAACATGTTCTGATGCGAACTTAGTGCAACGGCAGGGCTAGTATGGTGGTTCACATCTACAATCGCAGCACCTGGGAAGCTTCAAGTCTGAAGCCAACCTGGTTGACAGAGTGAGTTTTAGGCCGGTCAGGGCTCCACAGTGAGACCCTTTCTTGAAATAAAAGCATAACCACTAGGAAGGACACAGAGATAAAGAACAGGAAGGAGCCAGCTAAAGCGAGCAAGCCAAGGCAGAAGATCCATTAGAGACTGTCAACTTTGTTGCTTCTGTCCCATCACACACGAGCTGCTAAATGGAAGAGAGTGTCAGAGCAATGAACTCAGTGTTTGAGGTATCAGAAACCAGCAGTGTGACAATCAAGACCCAGCACACACCAAGGTAGGACTGTGTTACTCAGACACCGTCTCACAGGGCATCAAAGTGCTTCAACACAATCTTCTAGCCCTTCCTTCATGGACGCCCAGCTTTAAATAGCTATCCATCCTAGAAGCACCTTCTCTGCTACTGAAACACAAACCGTCGTCCTTAAGAGAACAGCAGCTGTAGTTAACTGGATGGAGCCGTGCTAGCAAAGAGTCTAGGATGGAGTTAAAACAGAGCAGGTGCACAAGTGAGACCACAGAGGAACTTCTAAGTGGAAGACCACACTGTCTACTCCAACGGTGACTGTGTCTTCTGCCCAGTCACACACATTCAGGTTGGCTGACACTTTCACTGCAGATGCTGGGCCATGTACCAAACTTCTGTTTGTCCTTACCCACACTGTGTTTCAAGGCCCCAAACCTAAGTATTTATAGTTCTCTGTTTAATATAATTTACAAAGAAAAAGCCCCAAATGAATGAAAATGCTTTGGTAAAGACCCATTAAACAAAATATTATGCATTTTTTTTTTAATTCAAGGTGAAAATTCCACACATGTCAGCCTTAGAAGTCAGCTGCCTTAACTCTGTCACACAAAGCCAAGGAACTTAGAGATGGTAACTCCCCAGACTAATTATTGGACTTGGGGTGGTATTTAATCCAAATTATCAATAGTATCCCTCCCACCACTAAGCAAGGATGGCCTGCCAGTCCCTCTAGGGAGAAGACACAAAGGCTAACTTGCGACATTTGAGCACGTGGTCCCTGAGGACAGCACAAGGACCAGCACTCAGAGCTGCAGTGATGTGCCATGTCCGTCACGGGACACTCACAACCTACACAGCCCAATTTCTTGTCTGAAAGATCCTTTACTGAGCAGAATTAACACAGTTCCCGATGCTCTGAGACGAGGGACCACAGTTTCTGTTAGTCTGGAACTGAGAACATTACTGGAATCGCCTGGGAAGGAGACAGCAGCCACAACACTGTGAGCCGATGCGTCACCCAGTGTGGAAATCTGATAGCTTTTGTGGCAGTCCAGAGCACAGAGCTGTGGGGTCTGTTAAATGAGACATTCCTACAAGCCTTTTAGAGCCTCTATGGGGACTAAATATAATCACACATAGAGTTATGCAACAATAAGGCACTGAATCAATACAAGGTGCTATTTAAGATTTTCAAAACTGATGGCTGTACATTTGTTAAGAAAGCACACAAATATCACCTAATACCCATCACATACAGTGATTATAGCATGTCACTTCAGACTCCCAGAAGAACCCTTGACCTTGTTGTCCCCTGCCCCCTTTTTTCTTTCCTTTTCTTTTCTTTTCTTTTTTCTTTTCTTTTCTTTTCTTTTCTTTTCTTTTCTTTTCTTTTCTTTTCTTTTCTCTTTTCTTTTCTCTTTTCTTTTCTTTTCTTTTCTTTTTCTCTTCTCTTCTCTTCTCTCCTTCCTTCCTTCCTTCCTTCCTTCCTTCTCTTTCTTTCTTTCTTTCTTTCTTTCTTTCTTTCTTTCTTTCTTTCTTTCTTTCTTTCTTTCTTTCTTTCTTTCTTTCTTTCTTTCTTTCTTTCTTTCTTTCTTCTTCAAGACAGGGTTTCTCTGTGAAACAGTCCTGGCTGTCTTGGAACTCACTCTGTAGACCAGACTGGCCTCGAACTCACAGAGATCCGTCTGCTTCTGCCTCCCGAGTGCTGGGATTAAAGGCATCAGCTACTACTACCGGCTATGTTGTTCCCCCCTTTTAGTGACAGTCAACTAAGGCTTCGGGGTGGTGGTGCTGATGCCCTAAGAATACAGTAAGGGGCAAAGACGACTCTAAGCTCTGATCTTGTGTCTGCACAACTTTCTTAGCTGTGCGCAGACTCTAAGCCACTGCCCTTTGCACGGTTAAGACTTGCTAGCTGTAACTTAAGTCAGCCTCCTTAACGTTTACCCGCCCCAGTTTCCTTTCCTGTGGGTGGGAAGCTACCAACTCTGAAAGGAGGGTTAAGCTGGTTTCCCACTGGAGTCTGCTGGTCTCACTTTACAGTCAGAGCTGCGTGGTGGTAGGCCATCTGCTTTTGGCTACAAAGAAGCCTCGTTGGCGTTTTCAAGTCTTGGCTTGCTGGGAAGCACACAGTTCAGATAAGGTGGACCCATTAGAAGCACCCAACAGGAAGGAAACCTTCTGCTTTCGCCTGCCTCAAGTCTGGGCAGCAGACAGCGACACACCCATAGGCTGACAGTTCTACAGACGAGCCTTTTTAAATCAGGGTTCCTAATCCTAAGTCTCGAAAGCCCCCATTTAAGGACAAAGTATAACCTTCCCATGCAGACAGGAGTAAAATTGTAACATCAAGCCAGAAAGCTTAGATCACAGAATCTCATACAGAACATAAATCCAACTCACTCACTCTGACAAAGAAAACGATGGCCGCACTCCACACCTCATCTTTGGAATGCAGTGCTAATTGAAACTTATGTCTCCAATTTCATAGATGAATCATTTTTGAAGAAAAATTCTGCTAAGTGTTCTTAGCATCAAGATTTATGCTTAAGTATGCAGAACAGACTAAGCAAGCAAGCCAAGATCTGAAACCACTTTAAATGAGGAATCTCAATGATGCGTGATCCCTGAACTCTGAGTTCCAATTACAACTTATTCTGGGATCCCAGTTGGTTAGAAACTAATACTTATGCAATGCTGCTCTCAGAAGACACGGGTTATTAAATGAAAATTGCAGTGCGAGGCATGGAATACCTCCCTATGAGTTACTGGTGAGGCAGGCTCCAGAGGTCTCCAAAACAACACAGGCTATTACCATTATGGCTACCCTCCATAATAACTACATGGTAAGACCCTATTTGACTGCAGGGCTAGAAAAATCAACCTCAAACCAACCAAGAAAGCTTCCCGCTAGATGGAAGTGTCAGAGGTGCTATGCAGGCTGCTGGGAGAGAAAAGACGTCAGTGACCTTACCCAGCACGCCACAGTGCCAAACTCCCTAGGCAAGACGTGCCTACTGGTACAATAGTTGCAGCACCGTGAGAGGGGCACTGTCATTTTCTGAGTGAATTTGAGGCCTGGTCAGGAGGAAATTCCGTGCCTGGTACTATCATCCTGGTCAAAAGCCCATAGCTGGGGAAGCCATAGGCCCAAGGGCAGAACCTGCTACTATTCCATTACTAAACGGTAATGTTGTCAAATTGCTTTCTTAACATCTATGTTTCCAGCTACAGACCTGGGCCGCTCTCAGTCTTAGTCAAGAAGCTTCTTATGTGCAGTGGGCAGCAGGCAATGCAGAGACATTGATTGATCAAAGCGCTGAGAAGAGGCTGAGTGCTCAGCCCTAAATGGGAAATCTTTATCATGGCCACCCGCAGCTCCCAGCCCAGGCTCAGGGACTATTTTGAACAGGAGGCAGAAAGAAGAAGAGCCAGAGCATGGGGAGCAGTGTAGTGAAATGCTGCTTCTGGACATGCCACGGCTACAGACATGTGGCCACAAACTGATCCAATAGGTATTCCAACATTTGAAATTCAAGTTCAGCTCTTGAGGTATTTAATAAGGAAAAAAAAAGTCCATCTTATCAAGCACCCACTATGGACCAAGCACTGTTGCAGGGGCTGCAGATACATCAATGTACATTCAGACAAACATCTCTACACTTAGAGTTTATGCTACAACATGCACCATGTTGTGTGAGTGTGTGTTGGTGGGGTGGTGGTGGAGAGGAAGCAGACAATGTGAAATATGTAAATTATGTATATACTTATATATGTCCATCTGTATAGATGGACACACATACATTTCAGTGTGAAGGCGTACGTACTACAGAAGGAAACAGCCGGGGAGGGTTTGGGGAAAGAGCCTGCAGTCAAGAGTTAGAAGAAATGGTAGCTATCGTCACTTCCTGCACACAGGTTCGATCCATTGACAAACTCATGCTTTTGTCTTCCTGAGTTCACAGTGTCGGCTGATGAGGATGCAAAATCACGTCATTATGAGCTATCAGTCCTCTGGACTTCATTCTTGTCCTCTCTGTGTAGAAGTGACAATCATCATGCATCCTTCAGTCATTCACCGAAAACAAGGACACTCTCTGCCTTCATATTGAGTTTACAGTTAAAAAGAGTCAGTCAATAAACAAGTCCATCCACTCAGTGAACGACGAGTGCTCTGAAGGAAAGAGGAAGGAGAGGTGATAAAGTAAGACGTGGTTTTTGAGGGTATAAGGTGCTGTTTTAGAGGGTACTATTGTAGGCAGCCTCCAAGGCGGTCCTGAGGCTTCCAGTTCCCAATGTTCCAGGTAATCCTGGAACAATCACTTCTGGACTATAGCCTGGATGTACTGATTCACATTTAACAGCAGGATTGGTGAGATGTCCTTTCTGAGATTAGGGTATACAGAGGTTTCTACCGCTGTGATGAAACATCATGGCCAAAAGCAACTTGGGGAGAAAAGGATTATTTTATTTGACTCACACTTTCATATCACAGTTCATCATGAAAAATCGGGCAGGAACCTGCAGGCAGGAGCTGATGCAGAGACCATGGAGGAATGCTGCTTACTGGCTGCTTGCTCTTCGTGACTTGCTCAGCTTTTCTTTCTTTCTTTTTTTTTCCTTCTTTTTGGTTTTTTTTGAAACGGAGTCTCACTATGTAGACGAGGTTGGCATTGAACTCAGAGATCTGCCTGCTTCCACCTCCTGAGTGCTGGGATTAAAGGTGTGCATCACCACCATTCGACTAGCCAGCTTTCTTATAGTACCCAGAACCACCAGGCCAGGAGTGGTACCACCCACTATTGGCTGGGCCCTCCCACACCAATAATTGAGAAAATACTTCACTGATCTTATGAAGGCAGTTTCTCAATGGAGGTTCCCTCCTCTCAGATGACTATAGGTTGTGTCAAGTTGACATAAAACTAGCCAGGACAATGACCAATGGTAGACAGTTACAGTGACATTTTGGAAGGACAGGGTGACATGCCCATAGAGAACAAGACACAGCCTGTGGACACCATTAACTGGCTTGACCAACCACCAATACAAGATATGCCGTCCGAGAGTGTGTACCCACTAGGAACTGTGCTAAGTGTTGTAATTCATTTACTCTTTATAATAATCCTACCAAGTGAGCATTATCATTTACCTGGGTTACAGATAAAGAAACCAGAGATTCAGAAAAGCCTTGTCATTAATCGATATTCACAAGCTAGGAAGTAGCGGAGCCACCAGGCCTCTCTCCTTGGAGTTCTCACTCGGCCCTTCTATAACACTGCCCTGAAAAAGAGGGCTCGGAGAGGAGTCTCTTCCGCCTTGAACAGGGAAAGAAACCCAAGCTCACATAAGCTAAGCAAACTGGTTGTCTCTTCCTCCTTAGATATTCTAGGCACTTTGATTTTCTCATGAGTTCTTTATGTAGATCCTTTCTTTCTTCCTTTCTTTGTTGTGGAATATTAGTTGAAGATGCGTTACATTTGCTTATGCTGTGGAACATTTGTTTAATGATGCAAAGATGTGTCGCATTCTTTTATGTTGCATTTGTTTAGCTCTGTGAAGCTGTGTTACTGTGCCTGCCTAAAACACTTGCTTGGTCTAATAAAGAGCTGAATGGCCAAAAACTAGGCAGGAGAAAGGACAGGCGGGGTTGGCAGGCAGAGAATAAATAGAAGAGTAGAAAGGAGGAGTGAAAAAAAAAAAAAAAGAGAGGACACCAGGGGCCAGCCACCCAGCAAGCCATAGAGTAAGAAGTAAAGAAAGGTATATAGAATAGAGAAAGATAAAAGCCCAGAGTCAAAAGGTAAATGGGGTAATTTAACTTAAGAAAAGCTGGCTAGAAACAAGCCAAGCTAAGGCCAAACATTCAAAAGTAAGAATAAGTCTCCATGTGTGTGATTATTTGGAACCTGGGTGGCAGGCCCCCAAAGAGTAAAAAAAGAAAAACAAAAAACAAAAAACAAAACCCTACATTTTTACCCTCCCCTCCCTTCCTCCCTCTCTCTCTCTCTCTCTCTCTCTCTCTCTCTCTCTCTCTCTCTCTCTCTTCTTTCTTCCTTTCCTCTTTTTGAGACAGGGTCTTTCTATGTAGCCCTAGTTGGTCTAGAACTTGCTCTGTAGACCTGGCTGGGCTCAAACTCACAGATCCCTGCCTGCTTCTGCCTCCTGAGAGAGAGAGCTGGGGTTAAAGGTGTGTGCCAGCATGCCCAGCTGGGGCTTTCCTTTCATGCAGGTAGAAAAGGTTATTTACTAGCAATAGGAGTTATTGACTAAGGCATACATATGGTCTATTTTATGCAATTTATGCTCACTGGCCTAGATTGAGGCCTGGCTTCCAACCAAAGTTCCAGATTCCTGGCACTGTACCAGGTACCCATCTGCTACAGATTTTTCATTCCTTTCTCATTTTTAAGTGTGGGGAAGATTTTGAATGTTCCAGCAGAGTCTTAATTTCTTTTTGAAGAGAGGAGAAATCCAACCCACCTATTTTTGATTGTTATATATATTCTATTAATAGAGATGATATTTGAGAATGGCTTTTTAAAAAAAGCTTTAACAAATTGGGAACCTACCATACTTCTTTACAGTGCTCTCTGGGGCTAAAGGAGTCACAGAAACTACTGAGTTTCTGTTTGTTCCAAAATTTTCACTCAAGACACATAAAACAACCAGTTCATTCAACATACTGAACAACATTATAATAATCACAATAATCACACTAATATTGATTGACAGGATGCATTTATTGCCTGCCTCTCTGTGCCATTAGAAACTAAACTGTATGCAGGCCAACTTGTTTCCTGCTATACCCCTGTGCTCAAGAATTATTAACGAATGAATAAAATATTCTTTTATATTTTGAAGACAAGGTCTTGCTGTATGAGGCAGGCTGGCCTCAAACTCTCCACCTTTCTGCCTCAGCTTTGCAAGGGCTGGGATTAGCTTTGTGTGCCACCATGCCCAGCTCAACTGTTTCTTTTAAGAAAGCAACGTGGTGCCAAGAGGCAACAGCAGTCAGCTCCGTTTCCTGACCCTCTCTTCCTGCCCCCAGTCTTTACACCTGGAAGCCCTGGATCGCATCCTCTTTAAAAAGACACCAATTATTCTGACATGGTTGTCAGGAGATGGATTTAGAGCAGTTGACTCTTTTAACTCCTATTAGTAGGATAGATCAGGGTAGAGGTGAATCTTGCCTTACTGGTTTTTGGTTGTGAGGGAGTGGCTGGAAAGCCTCAGAGTAAGTGAACATGGATACAGGCCCCAGAGAAGTTTGGGTTCATTTCCAACCCTTCTCTCTGTATCTTTACCATGATACAGGAGCTCTTTCTTTTCTAGAAGTTTCTTGTATCCATTGTTCTCAAGTCTCCAGTCCTACACCTATGCTGCACTATTAAATGGTCTGAACTCACAGCTATCTCCACTGTTCTCTGCCACTCACCCATTCTGCACAGCTATGGGATGTAAAACCACCATTTATGGCATATACTGACTCAAGACTCATTATTGCCCCCTCGCCTTCGGTGGGGGGTGTGTTGTGTGATATTTTGTCTGTATTCTGACCAATAAAGCTTGCCTGGAGAACAGAGGGTGGAGTTTGCCACTAGTTAACCACAGAGGTCTGTACAGATGGGAGACAGGAAGTGATAAAGCCAGGCAGAGCCAAGATCTCAGCCCTTTTGGTCCAAGGATTCAGAGAGGTAAGAAGTCTCTGGTGGCTGCTGCTCTGCTTCTCTGATCTGAGCTTTTACCCCAATATCTGACTCCTGGTTTTTATCGATAAGATTAATTTAATTATGATCAGGCTTCAGGGGTGATCAAACCTTGGGCCTATACACGATAGGTCAAGAACTCTACCACAGAGCTACAAGTGAAGCATCTCCTTTTTTTGTGTTGAGCATGGTCTCAACAAGTTGTTCAGGCTGAGCTCTGAAGTTACTCTGTAGTCCAGGCTATCGGTGAACTTGAGGCCCTCCTACTTCAATACTACTCCCAAGCAGCTGGGACTGCAGGTATGAGAGTGGGCCCAGCTAACGGCTCCTCTGTGCTGGAAAGAGGAGCCGTACATCTTTGAACATTGATACTTCTTTTACAGTCCACTAGCTTCAGTATTCAAAGAGTGGCTGGAAAGCAGACTGCGCCTGTCCTGTCTGCTGTCCTCAGCACCTAGGACAGACAGCAGCTGCCAGAGGAGGTGGGTGCGTGGAAACAGTGATTGCCTCAAGCCTGTCTTATCTGTTCCGTTCTATGTTCCGAACTTACCTATGCAACATTAGCACAGTCTTCTTTTTCATATGTCCACCTCATTTGCCCTGCCCCAAGCCACAGAAGGCTCCTTAGAATGACTCATTAGACTCGTTTCCATCATTTTTCAGGATGGTGCTATTAGGTGAAAACTTGCTGTGTAGTGTTAGCTGGGTGCGATAAGCATTCCATCTTTGAAATAAATGGACCCACACAGCAGCTGTATCACAGCCTTATAAAATCTAAAGCAGCAATAGAAAATACAGTTATTAAGAATTTGACCTGAAAAGGGATAGATCTGGAGTTATTACAGGTCTTTGAAAGCAAGCTGATGGATCTGGTGCAGCTCTTGGGGGCTCCATTTGAAGGATGTTCCAAAGATCATCTGAATTTATAAATGAAGTTAACCCCCCCCCAAAAAAAATGACCTTTGTCTAAGACATGGAAGACTATAATCTTTTTTAAAGAAATATAGTATTTCTATTAGCTGAGTATGGTAGCACACAACCTTTAATCCCAGCACTCAGGAGGCAGAGGCAAGTGGATTTCTGATTCTGAGGACATCCTGGTCTACATAGTGAGTTCCAGGACAACCAGGGCTACATAGAGACCTTGTCTCAACGCCCACCACCAAATATTTAACTAATTTTTTTCCAATATATTTTGATCATACTCTTTTCCTTCCCCCTGGAGACTATCATCTTAATAAATGAGCTGAAAAGGGAGGTCAACCATGGGCCAAAGAATCCGATGTACTTTCCTATCTCTTAAAACGCAGGATGCTCTGGGTCACAACTAAATGGATCACTTTTTATGTAGACACTTTTTCTTCTCTACAGAGATACTGCACAAACCTGTATTACATCAATTAGGGCACTTAGATGTTACTGCTATACGTAATTTAGAACTAGTTTGTAAAGTGCTTTGAAAATGGCAAGTGCTAAGCCAAACTCAGAATTATTAGATATTAAAAGCCTTTGCTATGTAGGTATATTATTTAATGATTGGCTCTTTAGAGGGCACAGGATTTTACGGCTGAACAGAACTTCTGATCTTGAATTATTAACACTGCAGTGGTTTGAGTGCAATGTTATTAGAGAGTAAGTCCGATAGTTTATATAAATAAAAATGATTCAAGTCCAAGTCTGTCGCCCAAATTCTTCTTCTTCCTGTCCTTTCTTTCATGGCCTTGGCCTGGAGCTCACCATGTAGACCAGGCTGCCCTCAAATTCAGTTCTACCTGCCTCTGCCTAGAGGCATTAAAGCTGTGCACCAGCACGCCCAGCTCCCTCTCAAGCCTCCTTCAGTTCCTACAGACTCCATGCAACAATTCCTTCCACGAATATGGGACTCCTGATTATCCTGGTTTCTCCCTTCACCCACCTGTTCTATGTGAACTTGTTTATAGCCACCCTAAACAGATTCAGACTGCACGCCTCAGGATTGGAGACACCTAACCCTTCACTGCAATGAAACTGTGACATGTGGCAGTCACTAGTGGACACACTTTCTGTCTTCTTACATTGTCTAAGATTCCTTACTTTGAGATTGGTTTTCTAGAAGCCTCACCATCCTAGAATTTCCTTTATCTCTGTACCATGACTCTGGACTCTCATCAACCCTGCTGCCACCTAAACACACTCTTTTAATGGCTGCGTGTATTTTATCTCTGGGAAACTCAAAGCAAGCCATTCCTCAGCAAAGTCCTCTCCTTTGACCCCAAGTGAATGCTACCCACGGCCTAGTGGCCTCTGTGCTAACTCCAACATACCTTTCCCCGCAACTGCTTGGCTAACTTAATATCACTTTTCCTGGCTTCCACAGCTCCACTTTCCAAAGAACTTACTATCTCATCAGCTATTCCTTCAGCCACACTTTACCACTGAGGTTGCCCGAGGCTTAGGTCCTTTGTTGAGGTTGCCCAAGGCTTGGGTCTAGTCTTTTTCAGCTTAGATTTCTTCCAAGGCCCTCAACTCATGACTACAATATTCAAAACAGAACGTGTGACTTCTTTTAAGCTCCTGTTAGTAACTGGCCCCAGCCCTAGATGGAAGTTGGAATCATCTGCTTCTGTGACTTCTACATCCCTTCTCCCCATTGTTAGATTAATGCTCCTCTGGGCCACCTTGACTCTTACAGATTCTCTCTGCTTCTAGTCTGACTTTGCTACATCTACTCCATCATCCCACCCTGTAATCAAAGTAATATATCACTTTTGTCCCCCCGTCTTCCCCCTGAATCCAGAGAACGGGCCCTTCTTCTTGCCTGTGCTATTAAAACATGCAAATCTTTTAGTTCTCCAGCCTTTAGCTTCTACTTCAGAACCAGTTCATGGTCCCGTCTCCCCCCCCCCCCCTCCAGCATACAATTTGCTCTCCACACTACACAGCTTCTTCCTTCTTTCCCTTTATCTCTGGAAGGCCTTCCCTGATTTGTGCCCAAAGCAGGTACTTCTCAAGTTCCTTACTTGACCCTGTATTTGTTTCTTTCACAGAATTAAGTCTTAAGTTCCTAATGTCAAACCAGGTGTGGTAGGGCACGCCTTTAATCCCAGCACTTGGGAGGCAGAGGCAGGCGGATCTCTGAGTTCGAGGCCAGAGTGAGTTCCAGGACAGCTGGGCTATACAGAGGAAAACAGAAAAGTTCCTACTGTTATCTGTTCTCAAGGCCTAATACAATGAAGGCTCTCAATAAATACAAAACTACCTTTCAAAAAAGCAGGTCAAGTGTGGGAAATATAGGCTCTTGGCAGGGCAGAAGAGGTCAAATTTAGCTACAAGTTTCCATATCTTAAGTACATCAGTGATGGTTTTGAGGCAAGTTCTTGCTATGTATATTTAGTCTGGTCTTCAACTTGTAATTCTCCTGCTTCCGTCTCTTCAATGCTGAGATTACAGGCATGCACCATCGTCCCCAGCAGACAAGAAGTTTTGACTGAAGAGGGTGAGCATCAACGAAGACCACAAAGCACTAGAGAATGAGGTGACTGGGCTCAAGGGCTACAGATATTTAGGGCAAATGAAGCTACTCTAGAGTAGGATACTTACAAGACAGGACTGAAGAGATAAACAGGATAACTCTTGGATGTGATATGCTTTGCTAACATTTTAAGTTTCCAAAATGTCGTTTCTTCCATACAGAATTCTCCCCCTCCAAATTCTGACTATCATATAGTATCTCTTCTGGGCTCTATTTACACACCTACCTAAGGACTGAAAATGTTACCTGGTAATTCCAGTTTTTCCAATTAAAATTGGGGCTGAGGAGACAGCTCAGTTGGTAAAAACTTGCTGTGAAAGCACAAGGACCCGAGTTCAATCTCTAGAACCCACATAAAGAGGATGGGTAGGGTGGAATGTAGGCCTGTAATCCCAGGGCTCAGGAGACAGACACAGGCGGGTCCCTGGGGATTTCTAGTCAGGTAGCTTAGCCTAACTGACAAACTACAGGCCAATGAGAGATTCTGTCTCAAAACCTAAGGTGGGGCTGGGAGTAATGGCAAATGCCCTTAATCCCAGCATGTGGGAGATTAAGGCAGAGGCAAGTGGATCTCTGAGTGTACAAAGTCAAGTCAGCCAGAGCTATTTAGTGAGACTGTTTCAAAACAAAACAAACAAAAATAGGTAGGTAGTTCTGAAGAACCATCCTTAAGGCTGACTGTTGGACTCATATGCACACGTGTATCCACAAGAACATGCTCACACAAAACAATAAAAAGTGTTTGGTTTACTCATCATAACTCTATATTTTATTAGTGCTCTGGAACTCAAACAGTAAACTGGTTTCTATCCTACAAATGTTACAAAGATGGCGCTTGATACCAATTCAAATTCTGTGAAAAATTAAAATTCTCAAGTCCTTCAAATTATCCTCACTCTTACGCAGTCTACCAATCACATGAAAGGATGCATTCACATAAATCCAGGGCTGGCGAGATGGCTCAGTGGGTAAAGATGCTTGCTGTCAAAGCTGACAATCTCTAAATGGATCCCATACGGTAGAAAGAGAGAATCGACTCCCACAAGTTGTCCTCTGACTTCCATCTGTGTGTCATGGCATGCTTGTGCACACACACACTGAGTCAAATGTAAAAACATAAAGTCCCTCTGGCAACCTTCTTTCCGGCCTTTTTAACTACAGTCTGTTCTGTTTCATCTCCCCTTTCCTCAGCATTTGAACCACATAGAAATGAACAGCCCTTTTAATATCTATGATCAAAACCCTCAACTTGGCCCAATTATCTGTTTGTTTACTTCTAGTGTTGGTTCAGTTAAGGGGTGGCACCATCCTTGGGGATCACCTAGGTGCAAGGAAGAGAAACCACTCAAACTAGTTTAAACAAAAGAGAAAATTTATTAGGCAAATATACTTGCAGAGATTCCAACAGCTGGAATGGGTCAACAGCTGGAACCACACCTTCTACAGGTCAGAACACGCTGCAATCAGACTCTAGTTCTGGGTTCTGCACCATCATGAGGGTGGTCCTCCTTGTACCCTGCACGAGGGACTAGAATGTGGGTTCATTTCTCCTTGCCTTTTGATCTTTATAATCCTTTATGCTGGCCTCAAACTTGTCAAGCACATGCTGGCAGACATTCATGAGCTCATTCAGGCCTTTCTGAAACGGATCAACAGCTGGAAGTGTACCCCGGGTCTGAATTCGCAAATTAATTTTGCTCTCTGAAGGATGGGTCGTAGTGTAACCACAAAATTCCACCTCCGGGTTCTTCATGATCATGTACCGCAGAGAATTTCCTAGGGTATGGTCCTCATCGTGCAGTACAAATGTCACACACTGTCTATTTGTTCCAGCTGCCTGGACCATTTCCAAGGCTGTCTTCCTTTCGCCTTCAGCCATTGAGGTCTTCAGTCCTGATATTTTTCTACACACATATTGTTTTGTAAGAATGAGATCATATGGAATATTGTTTTGTGATTATCTTTTTAAGACTCACTACCTCATTTTCCTGCCTCCACAGCTTCTATCCTTATTTAACTCCAGTTTCTCTCTACTCCAGTTGACTGCCCACAAGGGGAGTCATCTCAGAAAAAAAAAGCACAAAGTTAAATGTTTGTAAAATCTTTCTTTGAATAGAGCAAAAGAAAGGGGCAGAATTACAAAGGGGTAGGCCCTGCTGGAAGATGAAAAGGGAGTTGACAGGCATAAAAAACACGATTACTTTAGCATAAAAATGGCAACCACGAGTTATCAAGGTGGCAGGCAGGCAGTTACGGCTTCCACTTCAAAGAGGCAAGGAAACTAGTAAGTGAGAGCAAGTGAGAAGTTTAATAGGAGGGAGAATTTGGCGGACAGAGAGAATTTACGAGCAGCCTGCACGGAGCGGAGTTGCAGTAACTCTAGCCGACTTAACACGCCAGCAGCGCCCGGTGCGCGACCTTACACGAGGCAGTTCTAATGGGGGTGGCAGTTTGGCACTTAAAGCTGGACTCCCAACTTCTCTCCCCTCCCGGATGGCTAGTGTCCCTCTGAGCTCTTCTGTATAAACAAACCCACAGCTTCTCCTCCCTCTTCCCAACCCGGCCCGGCTCAACTCTCGATCCTCCCTTCCCCAGCGCCTCGGGTCAGGCCTAGCCGCCCCACCGGGCCGCAGTCGGCCGCGTGCCCTTTCGCTACCCGCTTCGCTGGCCCGGCCCGCCGCCCCGCTCCACTCTTCCCCTCCCACCTTACCTCTCCAGCTCCTGATCCTCTTCCATCGCGGGGGGGACGGCTCCAGGGAATCCTCAGGTGGTGCTGGCGAAGAAGAACCTCTTCCCCATATCGCGAAAGACGCCGGCGAAAGCAGGAAGGAAGAAACCACCGACGGAAGGAGAGGATGACGCAAGGAGGGGGCGGAGCCGCAGCGGCGCGGCAGGGCCCGGCCGAGGGGCGGGGCTAAGACAGAACCCGCCCCCAGGCCACGCCCCTGTGCGGGCCGGACCGCTCACCTGGAACTGCGGCCGCCGAGCACAAGCTGTCCTGGTGTGCTGGCCAGGAGCGCTGTCCCTCGCCGGTCGCCCCAAGACACCTGCTATTTAGGGTCGGAGTTGGGCCTCTGATCTGCTAGACCCTCCAGGGACGGGACTGCCCCGGGAATGGCTTTTCCCCTCCCGGACTGGAGTCCTCAGGAGCCTTTCATAGGGCACCTTGCAACCTTGAAAAAGCAAAGAGACTTGTGTGCGGAGATGACTTTCCTGACCATACTGTGGTTTACGGGGGCTGGGGGAGGGGGACATTTTTTCTCCCTGGGGTGCAAATGTACATTTCCATTAGGTGCAAGGGCGGCGTTTGTCTTTCTTTGGGGAGAGAAATGTGAGTTTGGAGCACCGCCCTCCTTCCTTAGGAGCTCACGCCTACCCTTTGTGGACCTGCGGTTCCTTTTCCCTTTGATCCCAAGGAACCGCCCTTCTCCTCCCCTCAGGTGCATCCTCCCAGCTCCCACCTGACCCCGGCCGGGCTGGGTCCCCGCCCCACCCCAGCTGTCCCCTCGCGCACACCTATACGTCAGGGCGCCCCGCGCCACCTGCTCTCCCTCAGCCCGGTCCCGCAGCCCTCCCCTCCTTCAGCTGTCCCACGCCCGGCGTGGCGCTCCGGGGTGCACGCAGACACTTCCCGAGCGTCTTCTCTCGGTCTGTCTGGAGGGAGAATCCGGCCGGGAGCGATGGCGGAGGGCGGAGCGCGCTCACTCTAACTCGGGAGTGATGAGCAGGGCCGACCCGGCCCCTCGAGCTTCTTGATTGGCCGAGCTGCTCAGAGCCCGCCCTTAGTCCCGCCTCTCCCCGCCGCTGATTGGCTCAGGTGCGTGTCGGGTTGGGCCCGTGCGCTCGCCCCCGAGGGGAAAGGCAGCAGGGGCGGTTGAGAAGTCTTGGCCGGACTTTGCTTCTCGCCAGGAAATCGGCGGCGGTGAGTCCCGGCGGAGCGGAGCCGGGCGGCGTCTCCGTCAGCGCTCCCGCGGGGAGCCCGCCGCTTTCCCTGAGTGAGTTACTTCGCCTCAGGTGCGGGCGGTGACGGGGTGTGGCGTCGGGATAGGGGGAACCCGCCTGGGGAACCGCTGGGGGCCGCGTGGAGTCCGGCCCGGCCCGGCGCGGGTGCCGGTTCCAGGCGCCGCGGTGCGGTTCTGCGCGGCGCTGGCTTTTTAAGGCAGGGAGCTTCGGGGGACGAGTTCTCGCACTTCGCGTCTGCACGTTGTCGGGAGCCAAAGCGGCGCTAGCTAGCTGCCCTCTGGTTTTGTTCCCTGGAAGGGATGAGCAGAGAGCCTCCTCCCCGCCCCAGCCTGTTGCGGGAGAATTCTCACCTTTCCCTTCAGGCTAGAGACAGATTTGACATGTTTGGGGGAAGGGGAGGATCATTTCCAAAATATGCATCTCGGGTTGGAAGCGTTTGCTGACTCTTCAAAGCTTTCTGCCACGTTTCACACAAGGACTTTTAAATGGAGTGTTATAGTATTCCTGTTTACATTTAAGATTGTGTCTTTGCCAGAAGCCTAAGGACGCTTCCGCATGGCTTTATCGAATCGATTTTTCTTTTCTTACTATGTAGCCCTGGCTGGCCTGGAACTCACGGAGAGATCCGCCTTCCTCTGCCTCCTGAGTGCTGTGGGGTTAGAAAGACGTGCGCCCCCACTCCCCGCCAATTTTTCTTTAAAAAACAACAACAACAACACAGAAACCAATGGCAAGGACAGTTGGAGGAATCCGTGAGCTCCAGTTTATCCAAACTGCCTTCACTTTAAGAATGTCACATTCTTGTAGTCACAGTACTTAGCAGTTGGCCTCCTTCCCAGGACACATTTTGCTTTTTCTCTAGCCAGTACCGTGACACAGCACAGACGAAGTTGGATCTCAGTAGGTCAGTTCTGTTTGCTCTGATAGATTTGAACACCCTCACCCACACCTTTGGACAAAAGGACTTTGGCAGGTAAAGAAGGAAGGTGGGGGAAGCTAGTGTCCTATTTGGCAGTCCGGATCGTTGTTGAGCCAGAACTAACAAGGTTTTGCCATGTTAGCCTGTCCAAATTCCACGTGAGTTTTCCCATGGGGTCAAATGTAGGCCAAGTTGGAACAGCACTAAAATCACATTGCTTTTAATTCAGTCCACTGTTCAATTCTAGTTCTGTATTTTGTTCCTCTACTCTTCAAGTTTGAACCTCCTCATTTGTGTCTACATTTAGCCACTCAGTGTCTACAGCATGCCAGGTGTTGGTTGGAAGGGATCATTTCTTGCCCAGCGTTGCTAAGGGTCCATCTATTTCTTTTTTTTTTTTTTTTTTTTTTTTTTTTTTTTTTTTTTTTTTTTGGTTTTTCGAGACAGGGTTTCTCTGTGTAGCTTTGCGCCTTTCCTGGAACTCACTTGGTAGCCCAGGCTGGCCTCGAACTCACAGAGATCCGCCTGGCTCTGCCTCCCGAGTGCTGGGATTAAAGGCGTGCGCCACCACCGCCCGGCGGTCCATCTATTTCTTGGTCCACTAACTTTACCTCGGAGTATTTTGAACCAAGTGATGTGGGAACTTAAAAGTACTTCTGCCTAGAATGTGTCTGAGAAATCCTAGGCAGTCTTCAAATTGGTATGGGCTTTCTCCAGGAACATCCTAAATGTGTATGTCTAGAGAATGTGACATTTCTGCTGTGCACATGGCTAATCTGAAAGGCATCAAGTTTGGGGTTGAAGTAATGGTCAGGGCTGGCTTGTTGTCCATCTTGGGATTTATGGCACTTTCTACAGTGGACACATAGATATTTGCTGAAATGATAAAAAGAGAGGATTTTGTATAACACATTAAGACATTTGGACTTCATCCAGTCCGTGATAGTGAGGCATTAATTTCAAGCAGGTTAATGCTATGGTAAGATTTGTGTTCCATAAAGCGGCAGGCTGGAGGGTGGTGGGGTCCAGAGGAGAGGTGAGAGAGAGGATGGGGGCCTCTGCTGTGTGGTCCCCGAGCATGTAATCTGGGTCACCCCCACCCCCACCCCTGGAAAAAACTGAAAACAAACATGGCTACGGCTTAGACAAGTGCTTAGTAAGAACTTGGCCGGTGCTGGTTGTCAGTCGGGAAGTATGGTCTAATACCCATAGGTGAGTGACTAGATGGCATTAATGAAAGATAATTCCTGTTTTGTTTTTTGTTTTGTTGTTTGTGAGACAGGGTTTCAATGTGTAGCTCTAACTGCCCTGGAACTCACTATGTGGACCAGACTGATCTTGAACCCACAGAGATCCTCTTGCCTCTTGCCTCCCGAGTGCTGGGATTAAAGGTGTGTGCCACCAAGCCCTGATTGCTGCTTTTTTTTTTTTAATTTGGGGCACAGGTGTGGACTAGTCAAGCTGCTCACGGAGCCAGAAGAGGGGTCAGCTTCTTTCAGTTGACTTTAGAATTACTATCCCATCCGAGTTTTGATTCCCTAACATGAAGGGAATAGTCACAGCACCTGTTGAGTAAGGTTTGAAGATCAAATGAAATTACGCAGGTAATGCCCTTGACACAGTGTGGTGCGTGCAGTCCAAGTGCTGAATAAATATTAGTTGTTCCTTTAATGACAACAGTATTAGTGAGATAGTGGAATGTTAGAGGCTTGTGAAGGAACAGTGTAAGACACCTGATGGTGCAGTGGAAGGAAGGTCATCTTGGGATCAGGCTTGTGAGGTGCCTGCTACGTGGATGACTGACAGGTCAGCTGTGCCTGTTGGATAGACATTGCCAAGAGAAGCCTGGAAAGAAGGGAGAATGGAAGAGAGCTTGCAGAAAGCCCTTTGGGGTGTGTGGGAAGCTCTGTGTGAGATCTGGGGACAGGGGAGGCAGATTTTGGGAGAAGGGGCGGTGGGGTAGAGCAGGTGTTAACAGGGAGTGAGGTGTTCACATGAAATGGCAGGTGTGGAAGTTCATATTGGAGCTGGGCATGGAGACACCTCTGTAATCTCATCATTCCAGAAACTCTGATTCAAGAAGATTGCCATGAGTTTGAAGCCAGCCTATTGGGTGCAAAGTGAAATCCTGTCTTTAAATATCACAAAGACAAAATAACAAACCCCAGCAGCACTTGGGAGGCAGGGCCAGGCTGATCTCTAAGAGTTTAAGGCCAGCCAGAGCACATGGCTAGACCCTGTCCTGCTACTCCTACCCCGCCAAATTAGTTTTGGTCATCATCAAAGGAGAATTCCAGGTTCCTGCAGCCTGTGGGCTCTGATTCCTTCTCTTTCTCTGCTTTCTGCTCATCACTGTCCCACTTTCCATCTGACAACCCAGATCCTTTTTACTCTGCAGAACTGTGTGATGGTTTCCCCTTGCTTCCTGAGCTGCAGTTCCTTCCAGATCTGCCTTCCTGTAGAGAAGGATGGGAGAAGAGTCTGAGGTTTTATTGTATACGTTCACTTAAAAGGTGATGTTGGCTGAAAAAATTTCACACACACACACACACACACACACACACACACACACACACACACCCCTACACCCCTCATACACCGCATATGTATTAATTCTAAACTGGACTGTTAAGGGGTCTAGAAGTTTCACAAAACAAATCTCCTTTATTTAGCTTTCCTGTCAGGTTGCTTTTCCTTAGGAAAACAGCAGAAAGCTCTGAGGTCGCGTCAACTTCTGGGTGGGTTGGATCCAGGAGATGAGAGCTGTGAGCCGAATGAGGCGTTACTCAGAGGACTTTCTCTAATACTCTGCTGCAGAGTAACACCCCGGCCCGGTTTGTGTGACTTGAGAAAAGCTAAGTATTATAGTTTCTATCTGTTAGAGTGTGTGCTTTCTAGAGCAAAGGTCTCATCTGTTTTGTTCACTGTAAATTCCCAGGTATGTAAGAAACAAAGCAAAACCAAAATGTTAAGGTACGTGAACGTGAGTGGAGGGGTCCACCAGCTTTGGTCTGTCTTTCTCCATATGTTTGGTCAGAGGGAAAACGAGAGAGAATGTGGTGTCGCAAGGAAGCCACAGGAGTGAGACTTGATGGCTGTTCTGAGCCAGCTGTGTCCCTGTGGGATGCTGTAATTATTCACTTTTCCAGTTCACTGCCGGAGCTGTGGGGTGGGGCCAGTTCTCCAGCGGTAGAGATGACCCGTGTGTCATAGTTCAGTACTGACTGCATGACACACAGGGCTATAACTTTGTTCAGAGGTTACTGACCACAGCTTCTTGGTCATGAGGAGAGCTACGGGGCAGAGCCTCTGACATCTTGGTGGGGTAATTGGGGGTCTAGACAGAAATGTGTCCATGTAAGTGTTACATGCATCTGTTCCCCCAGCCTGGGCATTTGAAAGTGTTACCTCAGCAGGCCATTGCCTTCAGTGGAGGAAATTTGTTAGTGGACATTTTGGAGTTCTTTAGTGTTAGTCTGGGTAGGAGAAAAGAGAAGTAGACACAAATGCTGAGTTCCAGGACAGCAGGGCTACATAGAGAGATGATATCTGAGGGGGATGGGAGAAATTCTTTTAAATAACAAGCTTCCCTAAAATGGACTGTGGTGGAAAGTTTAAAACCAGATTTTGAGGGCCATAATCTTAGGTTAAAAAGGGCTGTACTTCACTATAATAAAGATTTTGTGCTGACTATTAGTAAATTTGAGAAATATTTACCCTCCCATCAGGATTTTGGCTTTAATTTAATTTCAATTAAATTTAAATTTAATTCTTTGTCGGAATCCTTATCAGTTAAACCATATAAGTAATCATGGATCAAATCACGTGACACGTTTCACTGAAGTCCTCTGTGAGTGTTCTGAGCACTGCCATTTCCCCTCTGCGTGATTTCAGTATTTAAACTTCAGTTTTCAATTTAATTCTGTCCGCCAGATCTCTAAGTGTATGCCATGTGGTTGGTGCTGAGCCGTGAGTCACTAAAAGTGCTTTCTACCTTTGGAGAAATTGAGATCCTAGAAGACCTTCCGTGGAGGAGATGGTAGTCATTGAAAGTGGGCCAACGAGATACCCTCAGCTTCTAGGTCCTCGGCTCCTCAGCTCCAGTGTCCTTCAGCTCCGCCGTGGTTTATCATTCATTTGGTGCCTTGGTGTTTCCCACGTTAGAAACTCATAGCCCGTTTAACCCGTGTCCTCCTGTGCCCATAACCACCCACCTGCCCTTTCTCAGCCCCACCTGCGGCTCCCTCCCTCCTCAGAGAGACCGGCTGCCTGTCCATCTGCTCCACTCCCATACACCTCTCCCTGTGGCAGTCATACCCGCTGGGCTTCCTGTCTTCATGGTCCGATCCGAGCCCTGGCTTACGCACCTGGCGAGGCTGCCACTGGCACCTTTGCCCCTCTACAGCTTGTCTTCGGCCCTGCGCTGCCTTTTCTGAGTTCTGGGAATTCTCTCAGCTGCCCTTGGTCCTCCAGTTCCCTTAGTCCATTCTGTGTGTGCAGAGTGTTCTGACATGGACCCGGGACAGAATTCATCAAAAACTAGAGATGTCACCGCGCAGTTCCAAGCTAGTAAGTGCTCGGAAGAAGGAGTGAATGCAGGTTGTGCTCTCTACTATAGTAACGAGCCATATTTGGCTGTGGAGTTTTGAAATGTGGCTGCTCTGTGCTGAGAAATACAACAGTGTACAGTAGAAACCCCATAAAATTCTCAGTAATTACATCTTGAAATGGCAGCATTTTGGATATGTTGGATGAGATGAAATACTATATGCAGTTGCCTGTTTTTTTTTTTTAAATGTGAGTATTTGAGCACTTGAACTGATAGAACAGGCTCACGTATTTCTGTGGGACAGCGCTGGTGTAAGGTAGAACAGGCTCACGTATTTCTGTGGGACAGCGCTGGTGTAAGGTAGAACAGGCTCACGTATTTCTGTGGGACAGCGCTGGTGTAAGGTAGAACAGGCTCACGTATTTCTGTGGGACAGCGCTGGTGTAAGGTAGAACAGGCTCACGTATTTCTGTGGGACAGCGCTGGTGTAAGGTAGAACAGGCTCATGTATTTCTGTGGGACAGCGCTGGTGTAAGGTAGACTAGGCTCATGTATTTCTGTGGGACAGCGCTGGTGTAAGGTAGACTAGGCTCATGTATTTCTGTGGGACAGCGCTGGTGTAAGGTAGAACAGGCTCATGTATTTCTGTGGGACAGCGCTGGTGTAAGGTAGAACAGGCTCACGTATTTCTGTGGGACAGCGCTGGTGTAAGGTGGAACAGGCTCATGTATTTCTGTGGGACAGCGCTGGTGTAAGGTAGAACAGGCTCATGTATTTCTGTGGGACAGCGCTGGTGTAAGGTAGAACAGGCTCACATATTTCTGTGGGACAGCGCTGGTGTAAGGTAGACTAGGCTCACGTATTTCTGTGGGACAGCGCTGGTGTAAGGTGTTACCTATCTGGCGATGTGATGAGGGAAACTAGCCTTGTTTTATGCAGAATAGGATGTCGCTGAAGCCTTCCCTTTGTAAGTTGACTTGAAGGGAGATGTGGATGGGTTGACCTTAGAAAAATAAGTTAGAAGTGGGTGTAAGTTTGAGGGAAAAAGAGGAGAGGCAGGGGATGGGGCCAGGGTGTGGACAGGGCCTGTTCTCATGTGCCTGGTTAGTCTTAGTGAGGCTTTATTCTCTGTCACTCATGCATTATTCCAAACCGTCATTCACCCCCTTTAACCTGCTCCCTAGGTCTCCTGTGAGTAGACACAGTCCACAGGCAGGCTGGTAGGAATTTGAGGTGACCTGCTGTTTTTTCTCTCAGGTTCGTTTTCCCCATTCCCAACCTTCCTCCTGAAATCTCAGGTCTACTGAAGGCTGGCTCTGAGCTGCTCCTCAGTCCCATCCCTTTAAATCTCTTTGGGAGTGCTTCCTGGTTTAATTCTGCTCTTCTTTCTCATTTCTTTTCCACACCAGTCTGTAAAAGTACTCCAACACTAAGCATAAAGCAGACAGCTCCGCTGACCCTGCTTTTCCCCTTTACTGTTCTCAATAGCACAAGTCCTTAAAGTCTTTAGTATATTGAAGTTTGCATAAATGTATCACAAAATGCATTAATGTGCCATCACAAACTACCACGAGTTCACTTTTTTTGTCCTTCGTTATTTGAATGATTTAGTAATTGTAAGTGCTAAATTGAAATATTTAGCACTTACAACATATATCGATCCAGATGCTAAATTTTTTTTTGCTTTTTTTATTATTTTATTTTACAATATAATTTAGTTCTACATATCAGCCATGGATTCCCTTGTTCTCCCCCCTCCCGCAGCCCTCCCCTTCCCCCCTAGCTCACCCCCCCCCCCCCATTCCCACTTCCTCCAGGGCAAAGCCTCCCCCGAGGATTGAGATCAACCTGGTAGATTCAGTCCAGGCAGGTCCAGTCCCCCCTTCTCCCAGGCCGAGCCAAGCGACCCTGAATAAGCCCCAGGTTTCAAACAGCCGACTCATGCACTGAGCACAGGACCCGGTCCCACTGCCTGGGTGCCTCCCAAACAGATCAGGCCAATCAACTGTCTCACCCATTCAGAGGGCCTGATCCAGTTGGGGGCCCCTCAGCCACTGGTTCATAGTTCATGTGTTTCTGTTCGTTTGGCTATTTGTCCCTGTGCTTTATCCAACCTTGGTCTCAACAATTCTCGCTCATAGAAACCCTCCTCTTCAGATACTAAATTTTTAATGGTAAGTGCGGTGGTGGCACACACCTTTTATCCCAGCACTCAGGAGACAGAGGCAGGTGGATCTCTGAGTTCGAGGCCAGCCACGTCTACAGAGCGAGTTCCAGGTCAGCCAGGCTTCACAGAGAAACCTTGTCTCAAAAAGACAAAAAGCAAATAAATTTTCAGTGATTTACTGAGATGAATTCTGCCAAAATAGTGCAAATTTGGCAAACCCCCTTTGCGTTGCTTCTGTTTTTTCCCTAAGCATTTGTAAGTACATTGATTGTGCTTGATGTATTATGAACCAGGTCTCTGAAAGGTTTTTATGTTGCAGATAGAAACTATTTCCATGTATAATTTTCCGCCCCCTCCACCCAGGCCCCAGACACAGTATCTACTCTCTCTTCCAGTGCATTTGACAACTTTAGGTGTCTCATTTGGGAGATGGGGAATGTTTCCAAACGGATTGTTTTGCCTCGCATAATGACCTCAGGGATCACTTGTGTTATAGCATGTGACAGAATTTCCTTCCTTTTTTAGTGACAGAAAATCTTCCAGTATGGAATATACCACATTTGGTGTAGCCGTTGCTGTGCAGTGGAGTCTGGGCTTCTGTCACCTCTTAGATGTATGACACTCCTGTGAACACGAACCACAGATCTCATACACCCAGAAGTGGAAGTGATAGATCAAATGTCGGTTCTGTTTGTAATATTTTGAAAACTCTCCTGTTTTCTAAAGCGGCTGTACCACTTTACAATCCCACCAATTCCTCTGCAGCCGCAGCTGCATTTGCTACTTTCTGTCTGTCGGGTGATGCTAACGGGTATCCGGTAGCATCTTCTGTCTTGATCTCATTTCTGTGACAATAAGTGCTGTTGTGCTTCTCCCTATATTTGGTGGCCACCTGTAGATCATCGTAGAAAAGTGCTTTCCAGTCCCTAATCCACTTTTGAGTCATTGGAGGACTTACTCATTCTGGATGTTGACTCTTTGCCGGGTCTAATTTACAAATACTGTCTCCCATCCCATAGATGGCCTTTTCACACTACTGGCTGTCCTTGGGTGTGCAGGATTTTAAGCTTGATGTTATCCCATTAGTCAGTCTTTATCTGTCCTTTTGAGGTCATATATTTGGAGGGGGGTGAGGTCATATTTCTCATGAAACTTCTATGCTTTTTTTTTTCTTCTGAGAGTTGTACAGTGTCAGGTCCTTACACTGAAGTCTTTAATGGATTTGGAGTCATTTTTGTATGTGATGTAAGATTCAGTTTCAAACAAACTATCTTACTGGTGTCTCTTAGACCTTGGCCGTAGAAATAAGGGAAGTTCTAAAATACGTAGATTAGAACATAGATTTATCTTGGAATGGGAGTGGCTGATGGCAGGGGTTGGGCTAGGACCTAGCTTCAAAACCATGCATCGCAGTGTACTGTGTTAGAGATTTCTCTGTCCTTTTTGTTTTTTATATGGGAACAAATGTCTAGGTTTACCAGAAGCTAAAGCAAAGTCAGTGAGGACAGCTAGTTACGGGAGAGCAGGTGCCGTGTCCTGTGTCCCTGTTGCTGGTATTTACTGCCTTTGGTCCACGTCTGCATCCACGAGCACTGGTTAGTAGATTTCAAGGTATCCTGAGCAGGTCTCATGTGAAGTATGTATTGACTCCATTCATTTCTCTAATTTTAGACTTGGTGCTTTCATTATAGATGGGGTATTTAACGTGCTTAAATAGACTGATTTCAGATTTTATTAAAAATAGGTATAATTTTTCTGAAACACTGCTTCGTCTTTTTCCAGGTATCGTATCATGTTTGAATGACTTTTTGATCTTTGAGGATATATAATAGCATGAGAAACCTTCCAAGGTTTATTTTGGGAATATAATTTAAAAAAAATGATAGGTGTCTTAGTTACTTTTACCATGGTGATAAAATACGCTGACAAAAGCAATGGAATGGAGAACAGGCGCATGTGTTTTGGCTCATAAATCTAGGGTATGTTCCGTCATGGCAGCAGGAGCTTGAGGTGGGTGGTTATACCTCATCCATAGTCAGGAAGCACAGCTGTCTCCCAGACACATTTAAAGGAAAAACCTAAACTAGACATGGTTTGACCTGAGTATGGCCCCTATAGGCTCATGTGTTCAAATGCTTGGTCACTAGTTAGTGGAATTGTTTGGGACCAATTGGGAGGTGTGTCTTGTTGGAGTAGTGTGGCCTTGATGGAGGAGGAATGTCGCTAGGATGGGTTTTGAAGTTTTAGAAGTCCAAGCCAGGCCCAGTAGCTAGCTCTCTCTCTCTCTCTCTCTCCCCCTCTCTCCCTCTCCCCTTCTTCCCCTGCAACTTTTGAGTCAGATGTGAGCTCTCAGCTGCTGCTCTGGCGCCGCGCCTGTCTGTCTGTCTGTCTGCCTGCCACTGTGTTTCCTGCCATAATGATCATGGACTGACCCTCTGAAACCGTAGGCAAACTCCCAATTCAATACTTTGTTTTCTAAGTTCCTTAGTCATGATGTTTCCTCCCAGCAATAGAAAAGTAAGGCAGACATTGGTAGCCGCTCGTCTGTGATTATGCTGGAAGCTCATTTCCTAGCTTGTTCTAGACCTGTCATGTAGTGATAGTGTTAACCCCACAGGACGGAGACTATGTATAGAAAAGATTGGGTTTTTTAAGCTATGAATACATTTTGGAGAATGCAGAAGGATGGTGTTGTGTGTCATCAAAAGGTTCATGAGTTGAGAGCTTGGTACCTAATTAGGTGGTACTCAGAGGTGGCGAAGCTTTTAAGAGATGGGGCCTAATGGGTCCTCTTGAGGTCAGTTGGAAACAAGCTTTTCAAAGGGATTACTGGTCTTCTAGAGTAAGTTTCTCTCTCTCTCTCTCTCTCTCTCTCTCTCTCTCTCTCTCTCTCTCTCTCTCTCGTGTGTGTGTGTGTGTGTGTGTATGAATACTTACACATCCGTGAGTGCTTATGTGTGTGGGAACCCACACATGGAGGCTAGAGGACAACCTCAATTGTCGTTCTCAGGAACACCATCTACCTCCTTTGAGTCAAGGTATTTCATTGGCCTGTAGCTCACCAGGTTAGACTAGCTGGCCAGCTAGCCCCAGGAATCCTGTCCCTGTTTCCAAAGTGCTGGGATTCCGGGTGCATGCCATCATACCCAGCATGATTGTGTAGGTTCTGGGGATCAAACTCAGGTCCTTGGCAGGGCAAGCACTTTATAGGCTGAGCTGTCTCCTCAACTTTGGAGTGGGTGTTCTATGGCATCAAGTTGTCCTCAAAGCTCCAGCCTGGTCCTTGAGTAGCATCTCCGCCTTCCTGTGTGAGCTGCTCCTGCCCTCTCTCAGCTGCTCCTGCCATTTTTCTTGTGAGACCCTCACTAGAGTCATGGCCTTGACTCTCCAGAACTGTGACTGGGAACTAGGCAGACCTCTTCCCTTCATAAAAAAGTAGGCTCATTCAAGCGGTTTGTTACAGCTGTAAAAAGGATGGTAAATACAGATGGTCAGATCAGAGCACTCTGGTTTTGAACGTGTGAGTGTGTGACGCCTGTGGAAGCTACAGGACAACCTGTAGGACCTGATGTTTCCCTTCTGCCTTGTGGGCTCTAGGGATTGAGCTCAGGGAAAGAATTGTTTTTGAGAATTTTGTTAGATAAACTGTTCCCTTCCCATAACTCCTCCTGTACCCCTCTTCTTTACATCTCTTCTCAAACTCATGTTCTTTTCAATGATGATGATGATGATGATGATGATGATGGTGATGATGGTGGTGGTGATGATGGTGATGATGATGATGATGATGATGACGATGATGATGACGATGATGATGACGATGATGACATAACCTGCGTGAGTCCAGTTAGTGTTGCCCACATGCACACGTGTACAGGGTTGACCACTGAAGCATGCACAGCCTACCAAGGGGCTCATCCCTGAAGAAAACTGACTCGCCCTCCCTCAGCGGCTGTGGCTGTCTGTAGCTGTTCAAGTCGGGTGGACCCTTGTGACTCCTTACCCATCCTGCTGCGGTTGACCGGTGAGGTCTTGGCAGCTCTTGTGCAGGTAGCCGCGGCTGTTGAGAGTGCAGGGTGCAGTACCCCTGTCATGTCCAGAAGACATGATCCACAGTAGTCCTCCTGGCCCTCTGGCTCTTAGACTCCTGCCCCCCTCTCCTGCCATGTTCCCTGAGCCTTGGATGGAAGGTTCTGTTACATATGCCCCATCTGGGGATGGGCACCCCGCAGCCATGTAGTCTCTGCGTTTTGACCAGTTGTTCTTTGTGGTACCCTCCATTTGCAGCACACAGATGTCTGTTGAGGGCTGGGAGCTGCACAGTCAAGAAAGCCCTTCAGTTCCAAAACCATCGTGGCCAACTGTCAAATGATATTTGATGTCACATGATGCCCCCGTTATAAAATGTGTGCCTGTGATGAGCTCTTCAGTATGACTTAGCCTTCCAAACTTGACAACGTGCTTCAGGTTGCTTTTCTGTGGTTTGATCCTGGGTGAAACTTGGGTAGGAGGAAGCAAAACAGACTCGGTAGTTCAGTTCTTACTTACTCAGGATGTAGCGTGATGACCTTAAAGCAGACAGCCTTGTGGGGCTTATAGAGCTTTTAAACTGAGTAAAGAGCAATCTTAAGTGGAAATAAATTTCACGATTATGCAAGTCCTAAGGCAGCTATGTATCTGGTTATATTTTCCCTGCTACTGTATTCTGTTACTGGACATTTATTTGAATATGTAGTATGTTCCAGGCTGTGGTGAGAATGTGGCAGAGTGAGATCAAGGGTCCTTTTATATAGCTCACACACTGGGAGTAAGGTGGGGGCAGCCATGTGCTGTTTATTAGACACATAAGCAGGTAAATACATTTATGGAGGTTCATGACAAATGTCACATGGATGAGAAGGTGATGTGTTAGATCTGGGCCATCCGCTCCTCGTGGCTGAAGTCTGTAGTGGCCTCCACACTTCCTGTTGGCTTTTTTGTCTTTTTCACCAGGGAACCTTGGAAGCAGGTCTGCCACAGAGAGTAGTGTGTGGAAGCCAGCATAGGACCTTGTGCGTTCTAGGCAAGTGCTCTACCACTGAGTCCCAGCCCCAGCCATCCCATCTTCCCCTTACACACCCTCTCCTGGAGGTTTCCCCACCCAAGAGAAGTGGTTGCAGAAGTGAAAAGAAGCCAGGCATTTGGGGAAGTCAATCTTGAATAATTCAGCTTTCTATTAAAGGTGGGAGTTGTTTGTATCTGTCTGTACTTCATCTTCTCTTACGAATGAAGAAAAACAAAGCCCCACTGGTTAGTAGGGGAACAAGGAAAATGATGATGTGAGTCCTTGAATTTGTAATTTGTTATGAAGTTTCTCACTTCTTAAAGCTCATCTATGTCACTGCATAGAAACTGCAATATGTAACTTAGATTGTCTTAAAACTGATGTGTAAAACTTCTGTGCTCTGCTGTCTTTGGTAACGAGGCTTTAGAGTGTGATCCGTGACTCATCAGCTGACGTCCTGGTACAGTTTTAGAAACAAAGGAGGTGATAGTAGATTTCCCCAGGCAGCGGGGGCAGAAGTAAATCCGAGCAAAGGATGACTGTCTGCACCCATGCTGGTGTGGTCAGAGCTGTGTGTTGAATGATTCTTAGCAATACATCAATTCTAGATGCCTCCATCATTCTGAATAGACCCAGTAAAAAATTAGCTCCTGTAAAAAGTGCATGTCTCCCAGTTTTAAGTATGAAGTAACTTTGCCAGTGGATGTGACACTTGCTATTTAGGTTTGTTTTACATATTCATTGTTGATCCAAAGGGATGAAGCAGTGATAAAGTAGCCTGGTCTAGGCCTCACCACACTATCATCATCCTGGGGAACCTTTTGATGTGGAGATCTCCGTCTGCTTTGTCTTTAATTTTAACCACGTAAGGGCCAACTTCAGCCGGTTTGTGTTTTATTTCTTTTGTGCACACTCCTTTGCTCCTGTAGCAGTGTATTACATGAGAAGCCAGTGTGCACACATAGGTATTTAAGAGTCTCTTTCTCCCTCCTGGGCCCTAGCCACTTACTTCCCACAGAGTGACCACTGTTAGGTGGTCCTTTATACCCAGCAGGCTTGTTCACTGTATGACATCTTGCGTCTACATCTCTATATGTGTAGGTGTTTTAAAATGTGTTATCTCATATCTTGATTTAAATTAGCTCAACTTTTTTTTTTTTAAATTGCATGTCCTATTGAAATTTCACTTGGAAGCCTTTTAATTTCCTGATCGCAACTAAATTACATTGCTTTTGAAAATAGAATTTATCTCTCTATAACATGCAGGTGCTACCATGTAGAGATTCTCTTTGATGGATACAGACAAGGATGACTACTTGAACATTTCGGAGGTGTGTGGGGGTTAGTACTGGAAAATAAACTCAGTGGCCTTGAGCATGCTAGCTCTTTTTGGTCTTTTGAGACCAAATATATCCCATACTGCTTTGACTCAGTGTGGTTCAGTCTAGCCTCCCACTTGTGGTCCTTTTGCCTTAGCCTCCTGGGTGCTGGGACTGTATAGGTGCATGCTACTGCACGTAGATGCTTACTTCTCTTTCAAGGGAAGCTGAGGGCAAGGGTAATGGCCACACTTGTGATCTCAGCACTGTTTGTAATACTGAGCACTCAGGGAACCCTGAGGCTCACCAAGGCCACAGCTGAAGCCAGCCTGAACTGTATAGTGAGACTATCTCAGAACAGGCTGATGAATGCTGAACACAATACATAAAAATTCATTTTAATCATCTGGATGATAACTCAGAAGAAAATGGGGCATTATATATGTGCAGTCATGGGAGAAAATACCTGCTTTGGTCATGTTTTAAATTCTTCTGAAAAGCCAGGTTATTAGAGAATATTACAGGACAAATTGTGCGTTTGGCCCTGCAAATCTGAAGTCTTGGTGTGTTGTTGCACAGAGCTCACCAAGCCTGTGTGCCGTCCCCCTTCAGCATCAATGCTGTCATGGGCACTCAGAGTAGCTCCTGGTGGTAGACTGTTGACTGTAACCGTTTTGTACCTGTTAGAAGGAGGTCTTTTCACCAAATTCAATCAGAATATGTCAGCTCTGGAGGGGGCGGGAAACTGTTTTCAGAAATGCACAAGTATCACTGTGGAAGGCTTGGGCATTTTCAGTGTTCTATAGATATGGATGGTGTTGTCTAACTGCTGGTATTAATCATAATAGTGATTGCCGTTTCTGTGATTTCTCTATTGCTGTCACTCAGCTAGAAGCTTTACATTTCACCAGCTAGCTGCCAGAGGCATCCTGGGAGGGCAGCGCTTTGTACAGGGGACTGGAGTTGAGAAAGCTAGAAACAGTATGTAGTTCACACCAGTGAAGCAGCTGCCTGTGCTTGGAAACCAGAGCTGCTTTACCGTAGCCACCTTCCCCTGCTCTGTCCTGGCCGTGTGAGAAGTGGAGGTTTCATACTCTGTCTTTCCTCCTTGCTGGAAAGGACCTTGCTAGCCAGTGAGGAGGTAGGGTCCAAGTGTAAATCTGCATCTCAGAACAAGATGATTTCCAGAAGAAACTCAGAGTGATTGTTTAGTTAAAATCCAGTAGCCTGACTGGACATGTTGGCACATGCCTGTAGTCCCAGCATTGGAGAGGTAGAGGCAGAAGGATCAGGAGTTCAAGGCCAGTCTTGGCTACATAATGAGTTTAAGGCCAACCAGGGCTACATGAGACCCTACCTCAATTTTTTTTTTTTTTTTTTTTTTTTTTTTAACCCTTGAGACAGGGTTTCTCTATATCCCAGGCTGTCCTGGAACTCACTCTATAGACCATGTTGGCCTCAAACTCAGAGATCTGCCTGTTGAGTGCTGGGATTAAAGGCGTGCACCACCACTGCCTAGCTAATCTATCTGTCTGTCTATCTATCTATCTGTCTGTCTGTCCGTCCGTCCATCCATCCGTCCTCCCTCCCTCCCTCCCTCCCTCCCTCCCTTTTTTCTTTCTTCTTTTTGGTTTTTCTAGGTAGGGTTTTTCATTATAGCCCTGGCTATCCTGGAACTCACTTTGTAGACCAGGCTGACCTCACAGGCCTGCTGGCATCTCTGGGATTAAAGGTGTGTGCATCACCACCTGGCTCAAATGTCTGGGAACTTGCTCTGTAGACCAGGCTGGCCTCAAACTCACAGAGATCCACCTGCCTCTCCCTCCAGAGTGCTGGGATTAAAGGCGTGCACCACCACCGCCCAACTTCAAAACAATATTTTTAAAAAGAGAGAGGAGGAAAAAGTCCAAGTCTTATGAAAATGGCAAGGGAATGTGGGTTCTCTCGTCTCCTGTGTCTGGACCTGCTGCCTTCCTTATGTTCTGCTCTAGCCCCTTGCCTGACTCTGCAGTGGGGCTTGGGGGTGAGTGGGGAAGGAGGGCAGCTGGTTCTTCGTGGCCGAGACTGTCAGCGAGGGCTGTTGTTAAGCCCTGCTCGCAACACTTCGATGAGCTGTACACCAGCGGGTGCTGTGTTTACATGACGGCTCCCTCACCTGTACACCTGCAGGTACTGTGTTTACATGACGGCTCCCTCACCTGTACACCTGCGGGTGCTGTGTTTACATGACGGCTCCCTCACCTGTACACCTGCAGGTACTGTGTTTACATGACGGCTCCCTCACCTGTACACCTGCAGGTACTGTGTTTACATGACGGCTCCCTCACCTGTACACCTGCGGGTGCTGTGTTTACATGACGGCTCCCTCACCTGTACACCTGCGGGTGCTGTGTTTACATGACGGCTCCCTCACCTGTACACCTGCGGGTACTGTGTTTACATGACGACTCCCTCACCTGTACACCTGCGGGTGCTGTGTTTACATGACGGCTCCCTCACCTGTACACCTGCGGGTGCTGTGTTTACATGACGACTCCCTCACCTGTACACCTGCGGGTGCTGTGTTTACATGACGACTCCCTCACCTGTACACCTGCGGGTGCTGTGTTTACATGACGGCTCCCTCACCTGTACACCTGCGGGTGCTGTGTTTACATGACGGCTCCCTCACCTGTACACCTGCGGGTACTGTGTTTACATGACGACTCCCTCACCAATTCCATAGCAAATGACAGCCTAAGAGCACGCACAAGGATAGGTGCCACAGACCACCAGCATCTTAGATGAAGTCGAGGCTTGCCTGGGCCCCCTCCCTCCCTTCCTCCCTCCCTCCCTCTCTCCCTCCGTCCCTCCATTCTCAGTTGGTTTGTCATTCTCAGAGCAACAGAAATTTTCACTTTTTTTGTCATGAAATAATCCAACAAGAGAACACTGGTTAACGGATCTTCAGATCTTCATGGGTGATTTTTCAAAAGAAATCCAGCAGGCTTGTTGTGTTGCAGACACATTAGTCAGGCAGTGGAGAGGAAGAACCTATGTGCTCATACCGTGTTCTGGACCCCACTCTTAGTTCCTGAACATTCTTACTGTGTGCAATGATGTTATGACTGAGATTTCTGTGCTGGTTATAGGGTCAGGACTGCACTCAGCCCTGGCCAGCCAGCTTCCTGACTGTGTCCCACTTCCAGAAAGAAGCTGCCTAAGCTTATGCTCTGGAGCTTGTCTACATAACCTTCGTCTATGGCACGTGGGTCAGACTGACCCAGCTGGTACATGAAAACAGGGAGTCCCAACATGAGGAAACAGTTGGTCTTGCTGATCGTGAGGTCGGGTAGTGTGTAGGATTGGCCTGTGTGTGCTCCTAAGCTAGGGGCATCTGCACCATGCAGCGAGATGTGTTGAAATAGCTCCGAAAATAGGTAGTGATTGTATCTGAAGTTTTGTTTGTTTGTTTTTAGAAAAATAAGACATTTCAAAAAATGTAGGAAAGACAAATTGGCTGTTTGCAAAGTGGTACTAATAAAAACGTCTGTATTAAAGTTGGGAGTATAGTAATTGCAATAGGTTTTTTTTTTCTAACTGAATTAGAGTTTATTGTTCTATGGTATAATGCCATTAGGCTAGTCAGCAGGCATTTCTTAGAACTGTGTGTTCAGGCATTGACGTTTGTGTAGAAGAAAAACTAAATTTACCTATTGAGGGTGCGTTGTCCCTCGGCCTCGGCAGGTAATGTTGGTGGCTGTGTGAAAAGAGAGGTCTGGGTTTGTGTAACCTCTGGTGTCCACTGTCCCTTTGTTGCCGGGCAGATGGCACTTTATTAATTTGGACAGTCCCCCACTGGGTTCTGTAATGACATCGGTTATGTAAGGCCCGATTGAGAATGGCCGTAATGTAGTCAGCAGGGGCTCCCTCTTAGTTTTAGGGCACTCTGCTGCTTTGTTCAGATATGTGGGTGTACCAAGGTGCTTTTTAATTTTAAGGTTGGCATCAGGTGTTAGCCTCATTTCCCCAGAACTTGGTTAAAATTATTAGCTTCAATTCTAAGAGAGTTATATTTTTAAAGTTTCTAAAGAATTTTTTTAAAAAGTTATAATTTCTCTTTGCTTTATATTGTATATAATTATGCTTATGTCATATGGTCTTAACAAAAATATTCAACTCAGAAGTAATCAAACTATTGCCTGCCTGTTACACAGCGGCTAAAATTGAAAAGTCTGACAACATCAAATGCTGGCCGAGAGCAGGAAGCGACCAAAGCTTAGTCCTTCATGAAAATATAACAACATTACAGAGACTCTGGAGACAGGTCTCATAGCTGCTTATGAAACTAAGTGTGTATCCTGTGATCCACTCTTCCACCTTTAGCTACCACCCCGGAGAAGGAAAAGATGGCTCATGGAAGCTCTTATTCATAATCACCAAAATGGAAACCGTCCAGTTATGTGTCTGTGAGGAGCATGTTGTCACGGGCACTCCTGAGAAACCTGGGGGAACACAGATGACAAATGTCAGAAATAGCAGATCTCAAACATTTGCTGAGCGGAGGAATTGTGGGTGTGCTGTTCATCCCCGAGCTCTGTGAGTTCAAGCTCTACCTGGTCTACATAATCAGTTCCAGGTCAGCCAGGCCTACATCCTGACTCAAAGAAAAACCTCAAAAACAAACAACAAAAGCTCTTGCTGAGTAAAGGAAGCCTTACTCAAAAGAGTGTATAGTCTGTGCTCATGAGTAGATTAGATTAGGATTAGATTAGAATGGCCACACCTCAACCATGAAGAACAGATGTCAGGGACTTGTAGGTTGCTGGAGAAGGTGGTAAAGCCAAAAGTTGACACCAATGGTAGTAAACCATGTGTGCCACTGACTCCCTGGACTGACAGACAAACAGGAAACCGGGGGCAGCCTGTCTCAGGACTCTAGTCAAGACACTAGACACTGACTTCCTAGCCCACACGGGGGTAACCTGTGGCATCTTCTCTGAGGGCCCCAGTCAAGATACCTTGTGTGTTAGCATTCCTCATAAGCTGTTTGGAAAATAGTAATGGGCCCGTTTGCTCATGAAGGGTTATTTTATAAGTTTTGTTTCTCTTTGCCTTGGTGATGTTTATTCTGAGTATGTGAACTTAGGCCTATCGGAGAATTTTTGAGAACTTATCTCTACTGCTAATTATATAAAATGATAAGCTGCCTGAGAAGGTACATCACAGAGCAGTGTCACCCCAGCTTATCAGTACATGTCTTTCTTTGAACTGTCATAGTTTCCTCCCAAGGTCTCCAGCTGTGTCCTACGTCCATGTGGCTTCTCTGCAGCTGCATCACTTTGCTGTGGCGTGGCTTTTCTTTAGTGACAGGGACAAGGAAGAGAACAATGGGAAGTTTCCCGTGGACATGGACTAGGAATCAGATCAGCCAGCGCTTGAGTCTCAGCTGGTCACTTTCAGCCTGGCCGCTAACCTCTCAGCCTCACCTTCATGTGTCAGATGATGGTGCTACTTCAGAGGGCTTGTTTACAGGCATGAGTACAAGAAGTGATGCTAGTGAAGTAGTTGGTATGGTGTCCGAGTGTGCTAATAGTGAGGGGATGCTTAAGTCATTGGAAATGAACTTTAGACTTTGGGGTTGTTGGAGAGGAAGTAAGATGATGTTTAAATGGAAGTGAGTCATGTGTGTCTGTGTAGCTAGAAGTTTTCCTGCCTGGCCCACAGTCAGGACAAATCTCTCTCACCCGCCAGTCCCACAGCCACTCAGACCCAACCAAGTAAACACAGAGACTTATATTGCTTACAAACTGTATGGCCATGGCAGGCTTCTTGCTAACTGTTCTTACAGCTTAAATTAATCCATTTCCACAAATCTATACCCTGCCACATGGCTCGTGGCTTACCAGCATCTTCACATGCTGTTTGTCATCGTGGTGGCTGGCAGTGTCTCTCTGACTCAGCCTTCCACTTCCCAGCTTTATTCTCCTCCTTGTCCCGCCTATACTTCCTGCCTAGCCACTGGCCAATCAGTGATGTATTTATTGACCAATCAGAGAAACACATTTGCCATGCATACCATCCCACAGCATGTCTGTCTGTGTGTCTGTGTCTGTGTCTGTGTCCCTGGAACAGTACCTGGGAACTCTGTCTTCTTCTCTGAGGATTTTGACTAGTAGGCTGCTACAGAAAAGCCCCATATGGTACAGTGTGGTGTGCCTGGTATGTAGAGTGGGTTTGGCCATGAGAAGAGATTGAAGTAGAAGCGTCAGCCATGGTCCTTGATTTCTATTTTTGTAGTCTGCCCTGTTCTTTGTGCTTCTGGGAAAGGCGACATGGTAGTCTGCTTTGGAAATAACCTGGCTCTGGCCCATTAAAGCTTCTCGTGCACCTAGCTTCAGAGGTTGGTTTAAGTTGCCTCCATGACCCAAGCCAAACTGTAGAGTTGGGAGCTATGATTCTGGGTGTTGGTGAGTTAGTGGAAGGTGAGCAAGGGCAGCATGGCTCTGCATTTCCAAAACCACCGGAGCAGCCACCACTACGCTTACCATGCACGCACCCAACCAGAGGAAGCAGAGCTGGCTGAGTCAGCCACGCTTACCTTACGTCCAGTCCCACTCAGGGCTCCTGGCACATGGGACTGAACAAGAGTCCTGTACACACTTAATCACCATGCAGTCTGCCGTCATCTCGAGGCTTCTGTGTTTCTATGCCCGTAGGTTTCACTTGTCTTAAGTGGTTAATCTGGTGGTTGATTTTGAATTTATTGAAGAAAGAAGGGACTTTTCCCTGCTCTGCACGGTGTCTCTCACTCTGTGTTCTGTCCAGGACAGTAGCAGAGCCACAGAGCGTTTTCCAGTATCTGAACTGTAGCTAGTCCACGTTGGATTGTGACATAAGCGTAAAATAAACAATGTGGTGCTGGAGAGGTGGCTCAGCAGTTAAGAGCATGTGTTGCTCTTACAGAGAACTGGATTCAATTCCAGTCACCCATATGGTGCTTCTCAATCACCCATAACCCCAGTTTCAGGGTATCCAACAGGCACTCACATGATGCACATATATGCAGGCAGGTAAAACATTAACACACATAAAATAAAAAAAAAATATAAAAAAATTAAATAAAAATTGGATTCCAGAATCCTAGCATGAAGAGAGTATTAAGATAGTTCAGTATTCTTTTTACATGTTGATTACATGGTAACTGATACTTTTGGATATATTAGATTAAAGCATTCTTACATATTATAATGGATACCATCTGTTTCTTAACGTGGCTACTGAAAAATTTAAAGTGAATGTGCCTCGCATTGTCTTCCTGTGTATCACTGACTAATTAAAGTCTCTGTACCAGACTAGTCTCTGTGAGGGCAGGGACTATTTGTTTAGCCAGGGTAACCCTATCTCCAAGCCTAGTGCCTGGCCTGCAGCATATAATCAACAAATATTTGTTGAATGAGCTGTGAATGTTCTAGCACTTAATTTCTGTTCCTGCCATGTACCGTGCGAGTTAACTGATAGGATGAAACAAGATAAAGTGGTCTTAAGACCACATTCCATGTTATGTTTTCTTCATCCTGGTGTTTCCGTGGAAACAGTAACCAAAAGATTGCCAGGATTTCTGCAGTAGTCTTCAGATGTTATTTTCTCTCATTGTTAACCAAAGTGTGGATGTTTAAATATTTGGATAGATGTTTCTTGAGTTTGAAGTCCAAAGTATAAAATTTTAGTTTGAAAAAAGTTGTTAAATACTCACTTTCCTCCTATATTAAAATATAGTTCTATTAAAATAATTTTCATTGTTTTAATTTTTATTAGCTTACGTTAATTGTACATGATAATTGGTTTAGTTATGATATTTTACACATGTGTTTAATATATTTCGGTAATCTTCATGCCCTTCCCTTGTCCCCCGCCCACCCACACTGGTCCTCTTCCCTTCCTAGTCAGCTTTCCACCTACTTGCATGTATGTCTTCTGCTCATGTGGTGACCAGTGAGCTCAGGAAGGTGACTTACGTCAGCCTGGGTGCAGGATTACTTACAGGAGTGTGAGTGCCTCACCGATATCCAAGGCCCTGAAAAAAGGCTTACCTTCTCCGTCAACCATTAACTGCCCATAGGTCCTTGAGGAGGAGGGCAGAGACTGGGAGCCACCTTTCCCTCCATCCTGAAGGACTGAGGGACCCAACTGTGTGGGCTTGTACAAGGAATCCCACCTGCCGTGAGTTCAGGAGGACAGCACTGGCAGTGTGACAGGAAGATGGGTCCACATCACTCACCCCACCTCAAGCTCTCACTGCTTTGTGTAGTACCCCCTGAGCCGTGGGGGTTGGGGATGTCCTGTTTAGACCCGAGCTTTCTCCAGGCACTGGATTCCCTCTGGTCAGTTATCCGCCTCTGCAGTAACAGTTGCCCACTGAAAAGGCTTCTCTGACCCACACTGCAAGCAGCACTGATCAGGTTGATCCCAGACACTTGACTCTGTGGTGTCACATCTTTGGGGTCCATGAGGCAGGTGGATGGTCTCAGTCATTCCCAGTCTCCCAGCCCTGCTGCAGCCAGTTGAGGCTTCAGATAGAAAGGATTTAAGAGAGGAACCGTTCAGCTCATGATTTCAGAACCTTCAGTCTGCATGGTCAGGGGCACACGGGGAGCACCCAGCAAATGTTATCACCCCAACTGCACTCCTTGGAGAGCCTCCCCAGGTGTGCGGGGACCTTGTCCCCTGGTGTCACTGTGTTGAGCTGGGAGCTGCATTCTCCCTGTCAAGCTTCTTCATGGATCACACTTGTCTACACCTCTGCCTTGGGACGTGATCTTTATGGTAAGACAAAGGTCAGTACAGTGCATCCCCGTAAGTCTACCCCACGAGCATCCACATGCTGCACTCAAGGGGCTGCTCCAGAGTTACCGGAGAGTAAACGAAGCTAGTGACTGTCTGCTGTGTCTGGGAGGCGAAGTGATGCTGAGCTGCTGGCAGAGTGATCGTTTTTGTAACTTGGTTTCCCAGTTTCCTTTGTCCCTGTTAGTCTTGAGGGCACGCAGGTTCTCTTATGCTGGCTGCTGGTTCTCTTAGCTGGAAAACATATATTTGTCATTTGCAATGAAACAGGAACTAGAAAGGCCTCAGGGTGTGTTGTGTCTTTTCTTTTTAAGGAGGCCACCACCCAGCTCCCAGGTAGATCACACACGAGCCTTAGCTTGGCTTGTTGCTAGTCAGCTTTTCTTAACCTACCTGTCTTGCCCCTGGGCTCTTCCCGTCTCTTACTTCTGTTTATCTTACTTTCACTCCGAGGCTGGCAGTGTGCCTGGCCCCTGCTGTCCTCCTCCTTCTCTGACTACTTCTTTTTCCTCCCAGCTTTCTCCTTCTGTTCATTCTCTCTGCCTGCCAGCCCCGCCCATCCTTTCTCCTGCAGCTATTGGCCATTCATCTCTTTATTAGACCATCAAGTGTTTTAGACAGGCACAGTAACACAGCTGCACAGAGTTAAACAAATGCCACATAAACAAAAGTAACACACCTTAAAATAATGTTCTGTACCAAAGGTGACCTTGCAGGGATTGACAACACTGACTTTTATTCTTATCAGATCGCTCTGTGCTGAGAATAAAATGAAGGGTAAAGGTAAAAGCAATTAGAAGCCTCCTGAAGTATTCCAAGCATGAGATGAAGCAGACTGACCCATAATGGACAGAGCTGAAATAATGAGAAATGACTCAATTTCAAACATATTTTGAAGGCGAATTCAGCGTGATTTTTTTTCCTGCTGACAATATGATCTGCTGATGGCAGGAGAAGGGTCAAAGGTGACTCCCAAGATTTTTGGCCTACTCAACTGGAGAGGTAGAAATTGAGAGACAGACAGAAATTTGATAGAGAGCATATTTAAGGGGGAGGCTCAGATTCAGATATGGGAATCAAAGTTCCCATACAACCCCAGAGACACTGGCTAGACAGATAAGTCTGCCAGTCCAGGTCAGAGGAGAGGCCGGGGGAGAATGACTGGGATTTAGGAGGGGTGTACTAACTGATCATTAGACTAGGAAAGTTCCCGGAAAGAGAGTGTAAGTAAAGTTTCGGTCCAGTGTCCCATGTTGGAGATGAAGAGGAAGCCAAGGAAAAACAGCCACTGTGGCTGGAGAGAAAAAGAGCACGTGACTTGGAGCGACCAGACACAGGCATTTCTTGCAGGAGGACATAATCAGTTGGGTCAAATCTTGCAGACAAGGCCAGTTAAATAAGATTAGGACTGAGAATTAAGCAATGGATTTAGTGACGTGGAATTCACTGACCTTGACACAGAGTTTTGATGGTGTGGTGAAAGCCGCCGCTCCTGGGGACAGTTCTCTGAGAAGTTACATGTGTACGAGAAATCACGTGCTATGTGAGGAAATGAGACACAATGGCCTCTAACCCACCACAGCAAACCGTACTTCTCAATACCCTCAAATAAAGCTTTGTTCTTAGGTCTCTGTGTAGTCTCAGGCGCCTCCTCACACAGCCCTTGTTTACTAGCCCATCTCCCTAGCCAGCTGTCTTTTATCTCAGCTTTCTTTGGTGGCTGCTTTCTGGTCACCTAAAGAAAGTTCATGTATTACAACTTCAAAATGACCGTCTTCCTCAAGGTTACCCTTCTCCCTCCTTCATTTCATCCCAATATTTCTGGAATGTTAGGCCTGCATGTAAGAGTCTCCATTCTACCCAAAGGGTTCTCCACCAGCCACCACATGATTGGGGTCATGAATGTCCTCATGTGGACAGAAGTTGAATGGCCACTTGTGCCCCCCCCCTTCTCTCCTCAATTCTGCTGACTTTATTAGACCACACTTTTGGTTCTTGAGTTACCTACTTACTCTTTTGTGAGTGCTATTCAATTACTTTGTGTGGACAAACTAAAAACACAGCATGCAAAAACAAAACAAAAACCTCAAAGAACCAGGCCAGAGTAAAAAGAATTTACATTACACAGAATACCCTCTAAATCAGTGGTTCTCAGCCTGTGGGTTGTGACCCTTTGGAGAGGGGGATGACCTTTGCATAGGGTCACATGTCAGATATCCTGCATATCAGATCTTTACATTATGATCATAACAGTAGCAAAATTACAGTTACGAAGTAGCAACAAAAATCATTTTCTGGTTGGGGGTCAGCACAACATGAGGGAATGTTTAAAGGGTCACAGCGTTAGGAAGGTTGAGAACCACTGCTCTAGATAGTAAGCACAATTTTGATTCCTGTGAGCAATGTGTGCTTTTTCCACAATGTTTCAATCCTGGTTGCTTTTGTGTTGATACTTGTAAATTTTATCCTTGAAAAGTGTTTTTCTGGGGCTAGAGAGCTGGCGTAAGAGCACTGCTGCCCTTGCAGAGGACCCGGATTTGATCCCAGCACCCACATGGCAGCTCCCAACTGTCTGTAACTCCAGTTCCAGGAAACCCAGTACCCTCTTCGGGCCTCCACCCACACACCAAACACATGCAGCGCACAGACACACTGCAGGTAAAACACCCTACAAGTTAATAGTGGCCGACCCCATGTAAATGTCCAGCAGCTTGTTTTGTTTATTGTTTTTCAGTTCAAAAGAATTTTAACTGAGCACCTTCCTGACTACCCTGGTCAATACTCACTGCCCTTCTAGGACTCTCTTTTCCTTGCTTTTGTGTGTTCTGAAATCCCCCCGTTTGCAGCTAGGCATACAGTTCAATGGTAAGAACATGTGTGTACAAGGCCCTGCTCGCTCTATATCCAGCAGTGAAAAAGTGACACAATGTGTATTTTATTTATCTCTACCCAGATGTAAACTTCACAAAGACAAGAGTTTTTCGGTTGTTTAAAGCTTTATGAGTACTGAACCAGAAGCCCCAGGAGAGTCTGGGTTGGTTTGTTAGGGGAGGGGGCATTTGAGGCAGGTCTTGCTTTCCAGCTTAAACCAGCCTTGAACTTATAGTCCTTCCTCTGAGCCTTCTAATCCTGGTACTTCTGGTGTTCACCACCACAACAGACCAGGGATTCTTTGTAAATCCTGAGTAAGGGGGAGGAAGAGGAGGTGGAGGAGAGGGAAGGAGAGACAAATACTTTGCTTTTGAATATGTTTGGGTTGTGAAAGTTACCTAGTGAAACTGTCAAAAAAGTAAATTGGTGTACTCATTTGTGGAATGATAACACAAAACCTAGAGTTTTGATTGGGTTCTGAAAATTGAGAAATCAATATAATTGGGGGTGCATACATCCTCTTTGTATTTCTGGTCTGACAGCAAATGTCCTCTTCCGATCATGGAGCATCATCCAAGTGTATTTTGAAAGGATGTTGTGTCTGTGGTCTGTCTGCATGGGTGCTGAACTGTGTGAGGATTTTCTGCCCCGGCGTCAGAGCTGTCCCTCCAACTGCTCCCTTCACTCAACCAAAGGCCCTCTGGTGGCACATGTGAATCTTTCAGAGTAAGTACCAGGCTTGCAGGGTCCCTGACCTGAGCCCCTTGGCTGCTTACTGTGGAGAATCACGGTGATGCCTTTGAAGTCTGCCCCAAAGCCATTTTGATCCAATAATTTCCATCTGTAGTAAGCTTTAACTGGAACAAACTGAAAAGCATAAATCTGTTCTTTTAATTTTCAGTGCCTTCGATTCGCCTTGAAAACTGGCATGTAAGTTGAGATCTTGCCCATAGGGTAATGAAGTCTTAATGTAACTTTCATTGTTACTGACATTGCCACCGTGAGCCCGTCCTGACGGGTTTAGTTCCACCTCACGTGTTTCCTTGTGAGGCTCTGATTGCAGAGAAGTGCCGTCCTGCTGATTCCTGTGTGTGTTGGGACAGGTTTGCTCTTCTGTGGCTCTGGTACTTTTTATGGAAAATATGAGGTTGGACTGGTAAATTCCGCCATGGAAACCCATCTCTTTATTCTGCTATAATCACCTGTTTTGAGACCATTGTAGCTGTATCTCCTACAAAGCACTTTAACTGAAGCAGGAGAGAAAATTGTTTATTATTATTATCATTATCATTACTATTACTATTACTTTTTTTTTTCAAGACAGGGTCTCACTATGTATATAGCTTTGGCTGGAAATCACTCTGTAGACCAGATTGGCCTTGAACTCACAGAGATCCACCTGCCTCCACCTCCCGAGTGCTGGGATTAAAGGCGTGCGGTCTCACTGCTGTAGTGGAAGTACTGACATGTCAGGTGGCGTGCCCCACCTCTCCTGTGGTGTGTGGCTCTTACTCGTGAAAACAGGAATTTTCAGGTCAGGTGTTGCGGGACAATAGAAAAAGCCCAAGAAAGAGAAGCCACGCCGACTGGACTTGGCTCAGTCCTCTGGTGAACGCGACAGTGGGTAGCGGTAAAGAAAGCTGTGCCCTCCTCTGGGGCCCAAAGAGAGGAAGGGGCGTGTGCTCAAAGCACATTCTAGAGTCATGAGCTCGATCTCTGAGTGACTCTGTGCCTCTAGATTGGTGGTTCCACACGGATGAAGGTGTGACGGAGCTGGGGAGCCCCAGGTGAGCCTCCTGGTCACCAGTCTGTGGGACAGCATGGGTGCCCAGCACTCCGTCATCTTCCCTCATCAGGAACTTGGTGTTAACTTAATCTGAAGATGCTTTGTGGCGGTGACAAGGCACTCCGGAGCGATCTCCTAGGATGCCGTCTCTGCTTCGCTGGGAGAGGCTGAGATTTACGGGCATCGGTGGCTAGTGAGTGACAGCTGAATTTTGAACTAGGACCCTAACTCAAATCAGTGCTTTCTTGATGACCTTTCTTGCCTTGGGTAATTTTGACCCAAAATTATAGAAAGTAGAAATTGAGAAAATCTTTGAAAGTGATTTACCCGTCACTTGAAGATAATTTTTAAAGGATTTCTTCTAAGAGTAAAGCATTTGAAAGCTTTCATCTGTTAAAAGAAAACAGGCAACCATTTGGTTACAGTTTGAGCCCTTACCTTTGGGTGTATTTGAAGCAGCATTTAAATACCTGTGTCTCACCTCTGCTGGTAATAGCAGTAAAACCAAGGTCCCGATGCCGTAATTCCCTCACATCCCCATTGTATATCATAGGATGCTAGTGAGTCTGTGGCATTCTCTGAGATGTTAGGAATGCCACTATTCAGCAGACTGGCAAGGCGTGCCCTGGGGAGGAGCCATGTGCTGTACCCTTTTCTGCAGTAGAGTTCTTTCCACAGAGACAGTCTTTGCGTTTTATTTTTGTTTTTTTAAAGATAAGATCTAATGTGTAGAAGACTAACCTCAAACTCAGTATATAGCTGAGTTTGAACTTCGGCTCCAAATAAATCTTTGTAAAAAGATTCACAAATGAGGCTAGAGAGATCATTCAGTGGTTAAGAGCACTTGCTACTTTTTCAGAGG